>NC_090653.1:144510071-144810071 GCF_040937935.1 Hyperolius riggenbachi
CGAAAACATTGTGCGGTGCGCCAAAATCGGTGCGCTGTGCGGTGTTAATGTGACACCGTTCACATGCTAATTCACCTCTGCGCGCGAAACATCGCATTGTTCGCACGAACGGTGCGACTTTAAAAGTGCACCGTGCAACAATTTCGGCGCACCGCGCAACGTTTTCGGCGCACTGCACAGCGGGCGCAAACGTCTTAGCGCACACAGGCACTTTAGGCGTGCTGAAGGGCTTTTCACAAGCGTGCTAACACTTAGCACCGCTTTGTGAATCAAGCCCGTTATGTTTGAAGCAGAGAGAAATAAGACATGGGGATACATGGCAGTGTCTGCAAACCAGAAAACTAGAGATTAAGGTATTGGGCCCTGGGGGTGCCACTTAGTCTAATAGCAATCAGTGTGTGACGGCTGGGGTGGAAGTGATGGGTCTCAGCCTTGGGTGTCGGAAAACCTTGTCTCGGCTCTGGGTACAATGACCCTTGGAGATGGCCTTTGAATTAGCTGAGACTGGGTTCCCGGTGGTTGTGCAGCACTTCCTATTTAGATATGGATGATTAGAGTCAACATAAGTGTATTGTGTGCAGCATTCATCAAAAAAAGTACAGTTGAAATTTGGGCGCTGTGTGAAGTCACAAGTAAAATGTCAGCAATTCTGCTGAAATTCTACTGTTGAGAGATGGCTAATAATGATAATAGAATATCAATAATTTTATCAATATTCTATTATTGATTTACCTTCCTCTCACACTAACCCTCCCTCCATCTAATCCTATCACTAACTTTTCACTAAGTAAGCCTAACCCACTCAATTTTCGAATTTACTTGATTAGCTGCACCCAGGCTATGCATATACATAGGTTAGGATTTAGTTAGTGTTAGGTCCCCTCCCATGGAGGATTGACTTCTTCGCAGTGGGAGGGACGAGTACTTAATAGGTTGCATGCAAGCTGTTACAGAAACCAGCATCCTCCAGTGGTAGACAGGTCATGTGTATGCTAGGTGTGTATTTTATCCCACAAGTGGGGCTTGCACTCTTTTGCAGGTAGGCACTTGTCTGTTTTTAAGTAAAGCTGTTCATTTCCTTGCCATGTACTACTTTAATTCATTTTTGGTCAGCTGCTCCCACTCAACAGCTTTGCTTTTGGTGTATATGCAGAGCTTCCGTTTGGGTTCAAGGTGCGTTCGCAGTTTCTGGGGGGGCTCAGCGCACCTCTGATTCGAGGCCATTCGGAGGCGGCCTGGTGATGCGCTGATCCACCTTTTGCGCAAGCCTAACCCACTTACCTACTCCTAATGCTAACCTACTGTTATTTAAGCCTAAATACACTAAGCCTAACATTAATCAAGCTCTACCTACTTCTCCTAACACTAATGTACACCTACACAGTCAAATACAGTAACGTATCCATTCCCCACTATCTCCATCACAATCCTGTTGCTCCCAGCACTTTGTCTATATCATGCATCTCTAGCACCAAGATTGTCCCCAGGGAGCCGCAATGAGTATTGTGTTCTATGTGCCGCCCAAGTTTTCCAGCCGTCGCTGTCATCCAAATTTCCTGTCACCTTGTGTGGAGATTGAGACTCCAACAAAATGACAGCTGTCGCAGGAGCCCATATATTCGGTCAGTGAGTAGATTGAGACTTCAACAGAAACACTGCTTGTCATTTTTGAGATAAGAAAATGTGGTCACAGGCTCCACAAATCTCTGGATGCCTGCATGGGGGCAGTCCTGCTGCAACAATATACAATTACGTCCAACCGAAGCTTCCCACCTGCATGCTGCCTAAGTTATGCAATTCCTGCTAGATTTTGTATGGCAGGCAAAGGGTGTATAACTGTGCACCTGATTGGCTGACAGGCACCTGCTGACCAGATAAAGCTAGGCAATTGCTAGAGCTGGGAGTGAGCAATTGTGTGTGTTGTAGCCATGTAAATCTATAACAGTTCCACAAAGCACGCAATACACCCTATAAATCACAGTTGTTAGTTGGTAAACCAGACCTAAATGTGCCTTTACATCTAAGGATGTATGGGCAGATCAAATCTGATCAGAAAGATGGCTACCCATACGATGCCTACCCATACACTGCAGACTGATTCCTGATAGATTTCAACACCTTCACTGCCTACCTGGACACCTCTCAAGTGTAAAATGACCCCCAACCCCCTTCCCTTGTGCCCCTGCTGTGAACAACAATTACTATCCTATCAAAGAAAACACATTTTCCCTGGCAAAATATATTCCTCCTCAATGCGACTCTACATGTCATTTACTGTCACCCCGTTACCATGAGTGCTGTGATGCCACACTCACATGCCTGGCACAAGCACTTGGCAACAGAGGTGACAGTGGAAGATCCCAGGAGTCTTGCCAGCTGGTCAGGTGAAAATGTAAACAGCACTGGCACCAAGCATTTTACAATGGGGGGGGGGGGGGCAGAAGTCTGGGTTCTGTCGCATACGTCAGTTGCCACGATATCAAACACCGTCTTTGCCGTGTACCCAATCAAGCACTTTTGACCGACATTTTCTAGCATACTTCATCGAAGCATTTGACTGCTTTTGGCCCAAAATCGATCGCATCATTAATCAGTGGAAATATTGCAGTACCGTTCTATAATATTTTAGTCTATCAGATCAGGGCAGCTATCTATTTCTATCTATTTGGATAAAATGAAGTAGGTAGCGGTGGACTTACCCCTCCAAAACAGACACAAAAATTGCCTTTTTAAGCAAAAATCAGTTTATTTACATATTCAATTACATAAACTGTTTTTTGCTTAAAACTGCAAATTTTTTTGTGTCTGTTTTGGAGGGGTAAGTCCACCCCTACCTACTTCATTTTATCCATTTTAAAGAAATATCATTCAAGCAGGAGTTAAAGATCCATCTTTTCACAACAGCCTATCCATCATCTTCACAGCTCAAATCCCCCACCCCACAAACACACATTGAACATGCGTTGCGTGGCTGATTCCCATTCACTGTAGTGAATGGGACAGCCATGTGTTTGGGCAAAAAATGCGTGCAGGATGCGTTTGCGGACTGCACTGGTCGCAAGGCATGCAGTGTGAACATCAGACAGTGCAGTCTATGCACTTCTGATGCCGTGCGTGTCTGCCTCTCGCATGCATTGCCGAAATACAGACGGCAATGCGTGTAATGTGAACGAGGCCTTAGATTGGAAGCCTAATTGGCAGGGCTCTCCTCCACCACCATATGGAGTTATTGACTTATCTGCAATATTTATCCCTACCTTGCAATCTGCAAACCATTGTTTATTATTTCACTCATTTGTACCATTGTTTAACGCTGTAATGTCCTTGTGTTATATTGTTCAATGTTGTATTGTCTCCCCTTACTACTGTACAGTGTTGCTTAATATGTTAGCGCTTTATAAATAAAGAATAATAATAATTATAACAACAGTATTACCGTATATACTCGCATATAAGCCGACCCGCATATAAGCCGACCCCCCAACTTTTCCCTGAAAAACCAGGGGAAAATGATTGACCCCCATATAAGCCGGGGGTAGGAAATGCTGGCCGCCTTATTCCCCGAGTGTGTCTTAGTATAGCTAGTAAAGTGTCCAGTATGGGTAGGTAGTGCCCCAGTATAGCTAGTATAGTGCCCAGTATAGCTAGAATAGTGCTCAGTATAGCTAGTATAGTGCTCAGTATAGCTAGTAAAGTGCCCCAGTTTAGCTAGTATACTGCCCAGTACAGCTAGTATAGTGCTTAGTATAGCTAGTAAAGTGCCCCAGTTTAGCTAGTATAGTGCTCAGTATAGCTAGTATAGTGCTCAGTATAGCTAGTATAGTGCCCCAGTTTAGCTAGTATAGTGCTCAGTATAGCTAGTATAGTGCTCAGTATAGTGCCCCAGTTTAGCTAGTATAGTGCTCAGTATAGCTAGTATAGTGCTCAGTATAGCTAGTAAAGTGCCCCAGTTTAGCTAGTATACTGCCCAGTACAGCTAGTATAGTGCTTAGTATAGCTAGTAAAGTGCCCCAGTTTAGCTAGTATAGTGCTCAGTATAGCTAGTATAGTGCTCAGTATAGCTAGTATAGTGCCCCAGTTTAGCTAGTATAGTGCTCAGTATAGCTAGTATAGTGCTCAGTATAGTGCCCCAGTTTAGCTAGTATAGTGCTCAGTATAGCTAGTATAGTGCTCAGTATAGCTAGTAAAGTGCCCCAGTATAGCTAGTATAGTGCTCAGTATAGCTAGTATAGTGCCCCAGTATAGCTAGTATAGTGCTCAGTATAGCTAGTATAGTGCCCCAGTTTAGCTAGTATAGTGCCCCAGTTTAGCTAGTATAGTGCCCCAGTTTAGCTAGTATAGTGCTCAGTATAGCTAGTATAGTGCCCCAGTTTAGCTAGTATAGTGCCTCAGTTTAGCTAGTATAGTGCCCCAGTTTAGCTAGTATAGCGCTCAGTATAGCTAGTATAGCGCCCCAGTTTAGCTAGTATAGCACTCAGTAAAGCTAGTTACGTGCCCCAGTTTAGCCAGTCCCCGCTCCCCATGGCCGCCGCCGCTATTACCTGGCTGCATCTTCTATTTCAATCTCCGTTCTTGTAAACATTCAGAGCAGCGCGCCCGGCGCTGCTACTGTGACGAGCGGCGAGCCAGGAAAGAGCGGTTCCCATAGTAACAGGACGCTCTTTCCTGCCTCGTCACAGTAGCAGCGCCGGGCGCGCTGCTCTGAATGTTTACAATAACGGAGATTGAAATAGAAGATGCAGCCAGGTAATAGCGGCGGCGGCGGCCATGGGGGGAGCGGGGGACCCGCGGACCAGCAGAGGGGGGGACCCGCGGACCACCATGACTCGCATACAAGCCGAACCCCCAACTTTTGGCCCCCTTTTTGGGGGTCAAAAATTCGGCTTGTATGCGAGTATATACGGTATTATTATTATTATTATTATTATTATTATTAATAATACTAATAATAATAATAATAATAATAATAATAATAATAATAATAATAATAATAATCAATAATTCTGTCTGAATACAGAATCTGAACACTATTCCAAGATTTTACTGCCGGTAAAGGACATGAAAATGAATAGGTATTAATTCCAAATGTTATTTCTACTTCATTCCTGGTACAATGACACTTGGAGGAATCCTCCTTTCCCCTCTCCAATTGCTGTGCATTCCCCAGGATCCAGTAGCATTGATTGACTGACTCTGCTTTGTATGTCTGCATGCTTTTGTGCAGGCACTTATCTCCAAGGCCATGCTACAGCTTCCAGCTTCAGCATCTGTATACATGACCTTCATGGTCACATGACTAATTGTGGTGATGAAAGTGACATTTAGGCAGAATACAGAGAGAATGGGTTAAAACCACATTTATTTATTTTTTTCAATTTGAAGCAAAACATATGCTTCAAATACTGGCGGTCGGCAAAAGGCTAATTTAAAAATAAAAATGATGATTGAGTACTGCTTTTAAAGAAAACACATTTTGCTGTAAATGACAAAAGGCAGTTAAATCACTTCATAACAAGATTTCAATTGCTCGAATATAGTATCTCCACTTTTGATGATTAAAGTGATGAAAGCCTGCAGTATGCTGTGAGTCTCCTGGATCATATAAGGGCACAGTGATAACTAGCAAGCAGGTAGTAAATGTATGATGTACAATGGCATAATCGCACACTGTCCTGCTTGGGGGCCCATTTTACATAAATATTGTGCACATCAGGGCTTTTGGGAATCAGATCGCTAATACAGGATTCATTCTGGTCCACTGATTAAGAAAATGTTTAAGTCAGAGGATCAGCACAGAATTCAGGCAATGAGCAATGGCATCTTCCATACATGTCTAGCTTTAGGCTTAACTTCACGTTTACGTAAAGTGACTTTGTGGCCTTTATGTAACATTATAGAAGTAGAATCATTGCTATAGAATTATTAACAGAGGATTGGTTAAGACACATTGCATATGAAAAATGCACACAACATCTTGAATTCAGTATTTTAGTTTTTTTTTTTTTACCTCTTTCAGTGTCATACAGATACACAAATCTTTGCCAGTCGTAATCACTGAGTAGATTTAGGATGGCTCCTTTAAGTGCTGGTCGCATTTGAATGACAAACTGTACGTCTGCGTCTGTTGGGTAGCTTGGTGTGATGAAAGATGTGTGTAGGGCTCCGCAGAAGGATGTCAGGGTGTTCATGGACATTTGATCATAGAAGCCAAAGATGGCATACACACCGCGTGAAAACTGGGAGCAAACTGAAAAACAGAAACGAACGAGAGAGTAAATAAACAAATGAGGCTAATCAAGATAACAGCATTTCCTAATAATTTAGCTGCAAATCAGTCAACTGACTAACGTTCTAAATGGTGATTTCTCTCACATAGCAAAACAAAACGTGGCCTGATTTAATAAGGTATTAAACACAGTCAGTGAATATCTACGACTAAGAAGAATCACAAGTAAGGCTGCAAACATTACGTTCAAAAGATAATTGGGTCCGATCCAATTCACTTTTTCTCCTAAGTTTTCTCCTATGTGATATTTTCACAATATACAGTAAATAAAATGTCTTTAAAGGAATCATCAATCAAAATTAGCTTCCCCATCTCTGCTCGCAGCCACTGGCCTGGGGGGCCCCGCTGGTGCAGAGGCCGACCTCGATGTCGTCCTTACGGCACCTGCGCGAGCCGCTTGTCAATCAAATCCACTTTGTCCACTGCATACGGCAAACCCCCGGGCCAGCGGCTGTGAGTGGAGATGCTGCATGGGACATGTTGGCTGCAAGGGGCTGGAGTAAGCTTCGGGTAAGTATAGCATGGGTGTAACGATTGGTGTCAGCAACACAGATTTTTCTGATTATTGGTGATCTGCAGTATCACCAATAATACAGATGCTATACCTGATTATGTGGTGATCTGCAGAATCACCAATAATACTAGTATAGCTAGACACAGGACAACCAATGTAGTGTTGTGTTTTGGTGCAACAGTAATGAGAAGAGGAGATCTCCCGAGACGCGGGAGACTCAGACAATACTGCAGCCAAGAATCCCCTGAGGGGCAGGGAAATCAGACTGCACTGCAGCCAGTGGCACCTGAGGAGCAGGAACCACTGACTGTACTGCAAGGATAGCCACCTGAGGAGCAGGTGATAGAAGACCACACTACAGCCAAGGATCTCCTGAGGAGCAGGAGATTCAGACTGTACTGCAGCCAGCGGACCCCTGAGGAGCAGGGACCACTGACTGTGCTGCAAGGATGGTCACCTGAGGAGCAGATGATTGCAGATAAACCTTCAGCCAGGAATCCCCTGAGGAGCAGGGGATTCAGACTGTACTGCAGCCAGTGGACACCTGAGGAGCAGGGACCACTGACTGAGCTACAAAGATAATCACCCGAGAAGCGGGTGATTAAGACTCTACTGCAGCTAGCAGACACTTGAGGAGCAAGTGTTGCAGACTGTATTTGCCAGACTGAGCACCTAGAAAGTAGGTGCCAGCTTAGCAATTCCTCACTAGTGGCTAGACCCACTAGTGGGAATAGGAAGGTCAGACAAGCAGGGTCAGTAACGCACGGACAGATAAGGTACAAAGACAGAAGGCTGATTCAGAGTAAGGTACAGGCAGTGTCGGCAGCAGTAATCAGATAGGTAGAAGTACTGAATCAGCAAGCAGGAGATTAGTCAGGAAAGCAGAGGGTCATAACAGATACTAGTATCAATCTAGCAATATCCTAGTCTAGGTGTGAAGTCCTTGGTTTCAACACCTGGGATCTAGACTAAAGAATAGTACACAAATATCACAATGCAATTAGTACTTTAAGCTATCAACAGAAACTGGCTAAGTGTGAACTCCCAGCTCCAGCTGGTTCTAACACACTGTGAGATCTACTAAGGTCTGAGCACTAGCATGTTAGCGTTTGCAACAGCAGACAACCAGCAACTGACAGGCTGGTCCTATATATATTCAAAGCGCTCCACAGCACCGTCCCAGTCACTCAGCCAATCCGGAGCATAGCTGGATTCAGCTGACCGGCTGATCAGCTGACTCCCCTTCTACTTGCATAAAGGTCCTGTCGTCTGGCGCGTGCACACGTAGCTCTCAATCTATGTGCACTAGAAGGACCAGGCAAAGCAGCATCATAGCAAAGCATCATGTAGCTGCGCGGCAGAGGCTGCCGGCTGATACGCGGAGATAGCCGCCATGCCGCATGGCCATGCGGCGGCATCTCCGCTATCCTTTACAGTACCCCCCCTGAGGAGTGGACCCCGGACACTTCCTACCCAGCTTCTCAGGGTGTAAGTCATGAAACTCTTTCTTTAATTCCTCAGCGTGCATGCGACAATCTGGCACCCAAGTTCTCTCTTCCAGACCATACCCCTTCCAATGAACCAGATACTGCACAGAATTCTGCACTAAACGAGAATCCAATATCTTCTCGATCTCATACTCAGGTTGGTCATCAACCATCACGGGGGGGGAGGGGGGGGGAGGAATCCACGTGCACCGCAGGCTTCAACAGTGAAACATGGAATGATCTCACACCTCTCATACTGGCTGGGAGATCAATCGCATACGTGACCTCATTAATCTTTCTGGACACTGGGTATAGTCCTACAAATCTGGGTCCTAACTTAGGTGACAGTTGTTTTAATGCTAAATGCCGCATAGATACCCACACCATGGCCCCTGTAGAAAACTTCCACTCTACAGACGGTCTCTTATCTGCCTGTTTCTTCTGAGTCTGGAAAGCTTTTCCCAAATTCCTCTTAACCAGAACCCAGATCTCCTTTAATGCCCTTTGCCAATCCTCCAGGGCCGGGAATGGTGTAGATGCCATAGGTAATGGATAAAACTTGGGAGATTTTCCCGAAACTACCTGAAAAGGGGAAACTCCTGAAGAGGCACTCTTCAGATTATTGTGTGCAAATTCTGCGAATGGTAAGAACTTTACCCAGTCTGACTGTGCATCTGCCACATAACATCTGAGGAATTGTTCATTGGTTAACTCTCCCGGTCTGACCATTGGTCTTTGGGTGGTAGCCTGATGAAAATGAGAGGTCCATACCTAACTGATGGCAAAAGGCTTTCCAGAATTTGCCACAAACTGGACTCCCCTATCTAACACCACATTCTCCGGAATGCCATGCAGCCGGAAAACGTGCTGGATGAAGAGATCAGCTAACTCTTGGGCCGAGGGGAGTCCTTTCAGAGGAACGAAATGAGCCATCTTACTGAACCTATCAACTACCACCCAAATTACCATCTTGCCCTCAGACTTGGTAAGTTCTCCTACAAAGTCCATTGACAAATGAGTCCAGGGTTCATTTGGCACTGGTAGGGGTTGTAATGTACCCACTGGTGCCTGACGAGAGCGCTTACTTCTAGCACAAACTGAGCACTCCCTCACAAACTCTTTACAATCAAGTGCCAGTGTAGGCCACCATACACATCTGGCCAATAAATCCTGGGTCCGAGCTGCCCCGGGATGCCCAGCATTCTTATGGGAATGAAATAATTGTAAAAGTTGTAGGCGAAAAGGAAGTGGTACAAACATAACCCCCTCAGGCTTTCCTTCTGGAATGTCCTGTTGATAAGGTTTTAAAGTAGCCATCCAGTCCTCCCAGGTTTCGGTTGCTGCCAACATCACCTTTTGAGGTAGGATGGTCTCCGGGGTTGAAGGCTGAACTGTCTCTGGCTCAAAACACCTAGATAGCGTGTCTGCTTTGACATACTTACTACCTGGTGTATACGTTATTACAAATCTGAATCTTGAAGAGAATAAGGACCAACGGGCCTGTTGAGGGCTAAGTCTCTTGGCCCCCTCTATGTACTCCAAGTTTTTATGATCAGTATAAACAGTGATGGTATGTTCTGCCCCTTCTAACCAATGGCGCCATTCTTCAAAGGCTAACTTAATGGCCAGGAGCTCTCGGTTGCCAATATCGTATTTCCTCTCGGCAGGAGAGAACCTATGAGAAAAGAAGGCACATGGGTGTAATTTGCCTTGCAAACCGGAGCGCTGAGACAGTACAGCCACAACCCCAATCTCTGAGGCATTGCCCTCAACTATAAAGGGGAAGGTGACATCCACATGTCTCAGAAAGGGTGCAGAGCAGAACAGTTTTTTCAGTGTGGCAAAGGCGGACTTTGCCTCTGTCGACCAGTGGTAAGTGTCAGCCCCCTTTTTGGTAAGGTTAGTGAGTAGTGACACTACCGAGGAGAACCCTTTGATGAATTTTCTATAGTAATTGGCGAAACCAAGAAATCTTTGGAGTGCCTTCAATCCTACAGGTTGAGGCCACTCCAAAAGAGCAGAGACTTTCTCTGAACCCATGGAGAGACCAGAAGTGGAGATAATATATCCCAAAAAAGGAACTGTCGTGACCTCGAAGAGGCATTTTTCTAGCTTTGCGTACAGTGAATTCTGTCTTAGTTTCCTTAACACAAACTTGACGTGTTTACGATGCTCTGTCAGATTAGGAGAGAAAATCAGTATGTCATCGAGATACACTAGCACAAACTTCCCCAGTACCTCCCTGAAAACCTCATTGATTAACTCCTGGAAGACGGCAGGGGCAATACACAACCCGAAGGGCATGACCAGATACTCGTAGTGCCCGTCGGGCGTATTGAACGCCGTCTTCCATTCGTCACCGTCCCTAATGCGTACTAGGTTGTATGCACCTCGTAGGTCTAATTTAGATACTGGCATTTGTCACCTGAGCAAACAAATCATCAATGAGTGGCAACGGGTAGCGATTTTTTACTGTGATCCTATTTAAACCATGATAGTCAATGCAGGGTCTAAGCCCACCGTCCTTTTTCTGTATGAAAAAGAAGCCAGCCCCAGCTGGTGACCGGGAAGGACGGATGAAACCTTTGGCCAGATTTTCTTTAATGTACTCCTGCATTGCCACTTTCTCAAGTCCTGACAGATTATAAAGTTGACCTCTAGGAGGCATACAACCAGATCTTAACTCTATGGGACAATCGAAACTCCTGTGAGGCGGGAGTTTATCTGCAGACTTTGGACAGAACACGTCAGCGAATTTTGCATACTGTACTGGCACTCCTTTAACCTGTATCTTGGTAGCGCAAACAGCAACTCTCTCCAAACAATGATGATGACAATGGGTTGACAAGCTCTGTAGTTTACCAGAAGCCCAGTCAATCTGAGTGGAGTGAAGATGCAACCAGGGCATACCGAGGATTATGGTTGAGGTTGCCATTTGCAGGACAAGGAACTGTAATTTCTCTTTGTGTAATACCCCTATATTGCACATTAATAAGCGGGTTTTGGAAAGAGGCTGTCTATTTGTAATGGATTGCGGAGATGCCACCGCGCGGTCTGGCAGCGGGACGGCTGTCTCCGCGTTCAGACCGGCGGTTTCCGCACAGCAGCATGCGTCTGGTTTTTCTGAGCCTTCTAGTGCACACAGATGGAGAGCTACACGCACGCGCGCGCGCTGGGAGGCAGGACCTTTATGCCAGTAGGAGAGGGATCAGCTGATCAGGTTGATCAGCTGATCCCAGCGCAGGCTTTGATTGGCTGAAGAGAGCTGGGTGGCGCTGAGGAGCGCTTCACTATATATAGATCTCGCTGGTCAGTCTCAAGTTGTCTGCCGTTGCGAATACATACGTGTGAGCACTCAGACCATAGTCAGATCCCACAGTGTGTTAGAACCAGGTGGACCTGGGAATTCACACTAAGCCAGATTACGCTTGTGTTATACTTTAGACCAGTTCCGGGGTGTTGTGACCAAGGACCTCACACCCAAGCTTAGGATTACTGTGTCATTGCTGTGTTATACTGTAGACCAGTTCCGGGGTGTTGTGACCAAGGACCTCACACCCAAGCTTAGGATTACTGTGTCATTGCTGTGTTATACTTTAGACCAGTCCCGGGGTGTTGTGACCAAGGACCTCACACCCAAGCTTAGGATTACTGTGTTATTGCTGTGTTATACTTTAGACTAGTTCCTGGGTGTCGAGACCATGGACCTCACACCCCAGACTAGGACTCTGCTCTGTTTCTGTTATGACTATTTGCTCTGTCAACCTCTCTATTGCCTTCTGATTCGGTACCCCTGCATATCTGCCTTCCTGTTGCCAGACCCTGCCTGTACCCGGTTACCGAATCAGCCTTCTGTCTCTGTACCTTATCTGCTCATATGTTGCTGACCTTCCAGGCTGTCACTCACTCCTTGAGTGCTCAGTCTATCTGTACTAGCAGTGACACAATGCAACCTAGTGTCAGTTGCAACTAGGACTCCTGCTCCTCAGGGAGTCCGGCCTGTTAGCAGCCAGTGGCCTCTTCTCCTGGAGTCCCCTGGCTGCAGTACAGTCTATATCTAATCTCCAGATATCCCTGGTTGCCAGGTCCTCTCTATTCCCTCTCTCTAGGGGATAGTTCCTGCACTTCCCAGGGCCACCTGCCCCTCAGGTGGTTCTTGGTTTAGCTGCCTGTATCTCCCGCCTCACGGGAGATAGCCTACTGTTACACCAAACACTTACACTCTATTAGGTGTCCAGAGGTTAGTCATACTTGTATTATTGGTGATTCTGCAGATCATCCATAATCAGGTATACATCTGTATTGTTGATGATTCTGCAGATCATCAATAATCAGATTCTCTCTGTGTGCTGACACCGATCGTTACACTATTCTGTAATGGAGAGTCATCCACCGCTGTGACCAGAATCTGCTGGTCTAGGGGGAGTAAGGGAATCCCCAATTTTTTTACAAACTCATAATCAATAAAATTGGCTGCAGAGCCGGAGTCCACGAAGGCTTCAGTGGATATAGTCTGAGCTTCTCATGTAATGGAACATGGAAGGAGCAGACAGTTATTGTTTAGAGGTAAAGACTGCTCGCCTAGGGTATTACCTCTGACTACACCTAGGCGGCAGCGTTTCCCGACTTCTTAGGAAAATTCTGAACCATGTGACCCTCCTCAGCACAGTATAGACATAGTCCTTCTGATTTTCTGCGATTCTTTTCCACCTGCGTCAATCTGGAATGTCCGATTTGCATCGGCTCAGGCGGAGGCAACGAGGGTGGAGCGGAAGCGTAGGAGACATATTTTACAGCATTTCTACCACGGGTTTGCTTCTGATAATGTAAGCGACGATCTACACGTACAGCTAACGAAATTGCATTGTCTAAACTATGGACTTGGGCTCAGAATGTCCTAACATCAAATCAGAAACTGCGTCAGATAAATCTGACAGAAAACAGTATAACAGTGCGTATGTTCCCCATCTAGCTGATACAGCCCACTTTCTGAACTCCGCAGCATAAACCTCTACCGGATCACGACCCTGCCTGAGAGTTTTAAGCTTCCTTTCAGCAGTGGAAGCGATATCCAGATCTTCAAATATAATGGCCATGGACTTAAAAAATTCCTGAACTGAGGATAATGCTTCATGATCAGCAGGAAAGCTATATGCCCAGGTTTGCAAATCTCCTGACAAAAGGGTCTTTATGAATGTTACCCTCTGAGGCTCAGTTCCTGACAATGTAGGCCTCAACTTAAAATAAGATAGCACCCAATTTTTAATGTTCTGAAAGTCAGATCTATGTCCAGAAAACTTCTCAGGTACTTACATTCGAAGGTCCGTGACTGGAGGGGATCACACTGTATTAACAGCTGTTTGAAGGACCTGCACTGACAGTTGTGTGATCTCAATCTGTTGGGCATCAATCACTCCGATGAGGTTATTCACAGAGGTGACAAGGCCTTTAACTTGGCTGCGCAGTGCATCCATAATGTTTGGTCTGCTGTTCTGTAACGATTGGTGTCAGCAACACAGATTTTTCTGAATATTAGTGATCTGCAGTATCACCAATAATACAGATGCTATACCTGATTATGTGGTGATCTGCAGAATCACCAATAATACTAGTATAGCTAGACACAGAACAACCAATGTAGTGTTGTGTTTTGGTGCAACACCAATGAGAAGAGGAGATCTCCCGAGAAGCGGATCATAACAGATAATAGTAGCAATCTAGCAATATCCTAGTCTAGGTGTGAAGTCCTTGGTTTCAACACCTGGGATCTAGACTAAAGAATAGTACACAAATATCACAATGCAATTAGTACTTTAAGCTATCAACAGAAACTGACTAAGTGTGAATTCCCAGCTCCAGCTGGTTCTAACACACTGTGAGATCTGACTAAGGTTAGAGTTTGCAACAGCAGACAACCAGCAACTGACAGGCTGGTCCTATATATACTCAAAGCGCTCCACAGCGCCACCCCAGTCACTCAGCCAATCCGGAGCACAGCTGGAGTCAGCTGACCGGCTGATCAGCTGACTCCCCTTCTACTTGCATAAAGGGCCTGTCGTCTGGTGCGCGCATAGCTCTCAATCTATGTGCACTAGAAGGACCAGGCAAAGCAGCAGCATGTAGCTGCACGGCAGAGGCCGCTGGCTGATACGCGGAGATAGCCGCCATGCCGCTTATCCATGCGGCGGCATCTCCGCTATCCTTTACAATGGGGCAGACAATTTTGGTTGATGATTCCTTTATGCCACCAGCAAGCAAAAACAATACTCAGAATAATTTTCACAGTACATTTTCCCAACTTTTTCAATTTCAGAGTGCAACTTTTAATTTAAACAGAAGATGAAAAAAATATTTCCAAGGAGAAAACTTAGGAGAAAAAGGGAATTGGATCATGAGCACATCATGAGAGAACATGATTGCAATGACCCAATGCCGTATTTGCCAACCAGTCAGCAATATTCATTATGACTCAATTTGACCCAGGTAGGAGCTATAACATCACAAAGGCACAACATTTTATTCTGAAAGGGAAATAAAAACTTGTCTGAAAAAACTCTATTGAGGCAGAAGAGAAAACTATCTGGAAAGGTAAACATATTTTTAATCATTTTGTGGCTTGTGTAGCACTGACATATGTGACATTTAGTTTGCAGCAAAACAAAAAAACTCTATTTTTAAGCATCTATGTTAAGATTTTTTAAAAATGTATTTATAATTTCAACAATTACACTATCAGGCCATGCTTTATCACATTGACTGAGCCACCTGCCATAAGAATGTATGCATATGATTAGAGAAGGAGTAAAGGGAGTGGAATTTTGCTTCTCCTCAGTACACCTTACACCCTTAAATTGCTATTCTTAAAAGGGGCTTTTACATACAAACTGGCATACAGCTGTCTTTTTTTAGTCAATAGTTTTCGTTTTTGAATTATACAGATTACAATAAATAACTTAAAATAGCACATAAAATGCAATAATCTCACCCGGCCTTAAACACTAAAGGCATACTTTTATTGTATTGCATGCCTCACTTTAGGGTGCGGTGTGACATTCTAGAAATGGTGTCTGTGATTGAGGAACTGCATTGTTCTGAACAAAGAAGCTAAAAACCTCTTCCCATTGACTGCAGAAATAGGGCAACATAAACAGCAGATCTCCCACTCATCAACACTATTAGGATGGCACCTATTAATGTGGCTGCAATTCCCCTGGCGTGCCGCGTTTGTTTCCAAAATGTACACGGTGACTGAACCTGTGCTGATGTAAATTCGCATCCATATCGCTTTGCAATGGGGATTTGGATGCATGCTGCGTAAAACTGCAGTGTGCATATTTTTTTCCCCCTGCATGTGATTCAGATGCAACCTATTTATTTCAATAGGCTGGGATTCCATATCTAAAATCTCCTGTGGTAAATAGATGCAATTCGCAGCTAGTGGAAACAGAGACTAAAGAACAACATCAAAAAAATTAGCAGACCGGACCTACATTAGAGGTTACCAAGTGATCTAAGGACCTGAATGTCATAACCTGCTGAAATATATTTCAAACTATTTCTAATCAGGTCCTTAATTCACTTGAAATACTTATAGAAGCATGATAAACAGATTACTAACACTAAATATGACCCTTCATGTTGATAACCATGAGTGAAAGGTACAACACTAGTAGAAAGAACAAAAAAAGAAGAAAATAATATTAAAGGACCATTGTCACGAAATTCTTAACATTTAAAATATATATAAACACATACAAATAAGAAGTTTGTTTCTTCAAGAGTAAAATGAGCCATAAATTACTTTTCTCCAATGTTGCTGTCACTTACAGCAAGTAGTAGAATCTGACATTTCCAACAGGTTTTGGGCTAGCCCGTCTCTCCATAGGGGATTCTTAGCATGGCCTTTATTCTTTATAAAGACACTCCCTAAAAAGATTTATGCAAAGATGCTGGCCAGCCACCCTGCTCACCGTACACTTTTTTGACAGCTGGACAGAGCAACTACCATTTACTAAAAGCTTTTGAAAATAAAGAAATCCCTAATAACCCCCCATGAGGAGATGGGCTAGACCAAAACCTGTTGGTTCTGTCAGATTTCTACTACTTACTGTAAGTGAAAGCAACATAGGAGAAAAATAATGTATGGCTCATTTTACTCTGGGAGAAATGAACTTCTTATTTGTGTATGTTTACATATATTTTAAATTTTAAGATTTTCACGACAGTGGTGCTTTCACATAACACAATAACACATTATCATCTTCCCCTTATTTGACCCACCAGGTCTGGGAGAGGTAGAAAAGTCAGCTTGTCAGTTGCAATTAGTTTAGCATGCAAGCTGATATGGACATTCCACCTAGTGTATAAATGACAGGAAGCAGTGGATCTCAATTCCCTTGTAGAGACTAAACACATATGGAGTAGGTGTTAAGGGGTTGGTTAGATTTCTATGGCAATGAATATTTGGCAATAAAAGCAATATATAAAGCAATATATATTAAATACATATATAAAGCAATATATATTAAATACAAGGTTCCCTCAACATTTTAAGAGGGCTAAAAGCTTTTTTTCAGAAAAAATGATTTTATGGGATGAGTCAGAAGGTCTCTAGCATTCAAGTTGAATTATATTTTCATTTCATGCTGAACTGTGTTAAAAATATATGCCTAGTGTATAGCAATGATACAGTGGGGTGCGAAAGTTTGGGCAACCTTGTTAATCTTCATGATTTTCCTGTATAAATCGTTGGTTGTTACGATAAAAAATGTCACTTAAATATATCATATAGGAGACACACACTGTGATATTTGAGAAGTGAAATTAAGTTTACTGGATTTACAGAAAGTGCACAATAATTAAATAAAATTATACAGGTGCATACATTTGGGCACTGTTGTCATTTTATTGATTCCAAAACCTTTAGAACTAATTATTGGAACTCAAATTGGCTTGGTAAGCTCAGTGACCCCTGACCTGCACACACAGGTGAATCTAATTATGAGAATGAGCATATAAGGGGGTCAATTGTAAGTTTCCCTCCTCTTTTAATTTTCTCTGAGAAGTAGCAACATGGGGGTCTCAAAACAACTCTCAAATGACCTAAAGTCAAAGGTTGTTCACCATCATGGTTTACGGGAAGGATACAGAAAGCTGTCTCAGAGATTTCAGCTGTCTGTTTCTACAGTTAGGAACATATTGAGGAAATGGAAGACCATAGGCTCAGTTCAAGTTAAAGCTCGAAGTGGCAGACCAAGAAAAATCTCAGATAGACAGAAGCGACGAATGGTGAGAACAGTCAGGGTCAACCCACAGACCAGCACCAAAGACCTACAACATCATCTTGCTGTAGATGGAGTCACTGTGCATTGTTCAACCATTCGGCACACTTTACACAAGGAGATGCTGTATGCGAAAGTGATGCAGAGGAAGCCTTTCTCCGCCCACAGCACAAACAGAGCCGCTTGAGGTATGCTAAAGTACATTTGGACAAGCCAGCTTCATTTTGGAATAAGGTGCTTTGGACTGATGAAACTAAAATGGAGTTATTTAGGCATAACAAGGGGGGTTATGCATGGATGAAAAAGAGCACAGCATTCCAAGTAAAACACCTGCTACCTACAGTAAAATATGGTGGTGGTTCTATCATGCTGTGGGGCTGTGTGGCCTGTGCAGGGACTGGGAATCTTGTCAAAGTTGAGGGACGCATAGATTCCACTCAGTATCAGCAGATTCTGGAGACCAAGGTCCAGGAATCAGTAACAAAGCTGGATCTTTCAACAAGATGACCCTAAACACTGCTCAAAATTCTCTAAGGCATTCATGCAGAGGAACAAATACAATGTTCTAGAATGGCCATATCAGTCCCCAGACCTGAATATAATTGAAAATCTGCAGTGTGAGTTAAAGAGAGGGAAGCCATCAAACCTGAATGAACTAGAGATGTTTTGTAAAGAGGAATGGTCCAAAATACCTTCAACCAGAATCCAGACTCTCATTGGAACCTACAGGAAATGTTTAGAGGTTGTAATTTCTGCAAAATGAGGATCTACTAAATATTGAATTCATTTCTTTTTTGTGGTGCCCAAATGTATGCACCTGCCTAATTTTGTTTAAACAATTATTGCACACTTTCTGCAAATCCAATTAACTTCATTTCACTTCTCAAATATCACTGTGTGTGTCTCCTATATGATATATTTAACTGACATTTTTTATTGTAACAACCAACAATTTATACAGGAAAATCTTGGTGATTAACAAGGTTGCCCAAACTTTTGCATTCCATTGTAGATCCCCCTGGTGGCCATCTATACATGTATGGTTACCTTGACTTCCAAAACAGAGGGATAAGAGGGTGTGTCCGCTACTCCTGCATGTGCCTGCAGTGTGCTAGGGTCAAATACAGCATATATACAATTAAAGAAAAGAAACCCTTTAGAAATAGCACCACTCAGGACATTGGCCTCAATTCACTAAGCTTTATCAAACACTTTATCAAACGTTTGATAATTTACCTCATGGGTAAAATCTAATTTTGAATTCACTAAGGTGATGAATAATTATAGCCATATTGCATCATTATTATTTTTTTTCATGTTTTCATTTTTTTTAAAGGAAGAGAATATTTATTTATTCTATATTTTGTCAAACACATATTTCAATGAATGAATTACTTTTGTCTCGAGACTCAAGATAATGTGCCCATGCTTCACCAAAACTGCAGAGTAACTATATATTAAAGAATAAGCATAAGAGATAGGGAAGTATGAATGGTACCATCATTTTTTTTTTAATTATTCCATCAGATCCCATTTAAAGGCCACCTGGCTTACACCCCCCTGGTGACTAGGCTATTTTTTACAATGCAGCACTCTGCAGCTTTAACAGTTTACTGCTCGGCCATACAACCTAGCGGCCAAATAAATCATACCTCTTTTTCTGCCCACCAACAGAACCCACCAACAGAGCTTTCTGTTGGTAAGATCGAATTGCTCCTCAATATTTTTTTTTAATTAATTAATTAAAAAAAGTATTTTTTAAATTAAATTGTTATTTTTACTTTTTTAATTTCCCTCCCTCCGAGATCCAGCACTAGGATCACCTCTCATAGGCATCAGCCTATGAGAGGGATCCAATTGTGAGCCACTCCAGGGGACAGCCAAGTGACAGAGCTGTGCCCAGTACAGTGCTGCGCTAGATCGCAGCACTGTACGAAATAATTTTTTTCTCCTAATAGCCTGCCAGCTCCGATCATGGTGGAGCTCCGTTACTCAGTGGGGAAGGGTGCACATCCACGTGATCCCCGCTAATCACCACCCACAGGACCTGATGCCAATCGGCGGTAGGAGGTTCTGTAGCTGCCACCCTCCCACCGCTAATTGGCATTAGGCGGTCCTGTAGCTGCCACCCTCCCACCACCAATCGGCGTTAGGCGGTCCTGTAGCTGCCACCCTCCCACCGCTAATTGGCATTAGGCGGTCCTGTAGCTGCCACCCTCACACCGCCAATCGGCATTAGGCGGTCCTGTAGCTGCCACCCTCCCACCGCCAATCGGCATTAGGCGGTCCTGTAGCTGCCACCCTCCCACCGCTAATAGGTATTAGGCGGTCCTGTAGCTGCCTCCCTCCCACCCCCAATTGGCGTTAGGCGGTCCTGTAGCTGCAACCCTCCCACCACTAATCGGCGGTAGGAGGTCCTGTAGCTGCCACCCTCCCACCGCCAATCGGCATTAGGCGGTCCTGTAGCTGCCACCCTCCCACCGCCAATCGGCGTTAGATGGTCGGGAAGGGGTTAAACAATACCAGTTGCCTGGTAGTCTTGCTGATCTGGCTGCAGAAGTGTCTGGATCACACACCTGAAACAAGCATGCAGTTAACCCAGTTAGACTTCAATCAGCAACATCTAATCTGCATGCTTGTTCAGGGTCTATGGCTAAAAGGATTACAGGTAGAGGATCAGCGGGACAGCCAGGCAATCTACATTGGGATATAGATGATTATTTCCTCATAAACACTCACTTTAGGCGTGATTTAGGCATTTGTTAATTATGGATAGCACGTTTCAGTTTTGCATATGAAAAAAAAAAAACAATAACAAAATGCACCCATATCTGTCCTGTTGGTATGTAAAAAGTATTGGCTGCCTTTGAACAATTATTTACATTTTTTGGTGGGCCTGATTTCAGTCGAAATGTTTGTAGCAAGAAAAAATAAAGCAAAAATAAATAAAAAAACAAAAAGCAAGCTAGAAAAAAAATCCCTTTTGTCACGTCTGACCTGGTGAAAGTTTATTTAGAAAGTTTTTCACTCTTCCCTGTACAAATATCCTCTTTAAAGATTAAGGAGGATTAAGAAGTGCTCTTGACATCCTTGTTACAAACAAGGACACATTCTATGTACACACGCCATAGCGGCACATGCACTGACTGGTTTGGGCTTGAGATGTAATTGAATGGTAAAAACATGTCTGCGTGCCTGGACCCAAGGTCATCTCGGCAATTTGAAGTAAACACTGTCTCGTCAATGACTTATCTGATTATTACCCAATTCTGTGTCTCAAAAGCAAGAAATATTAGATATTTTGTTGGCATTATCAAGGAAGTAAATAAAAAATGAAGAACCTTTATCGCAGTGTAATGATGGTGACTGTGTAGATATGAAGTCACACAATATAATTTGCTTGGTAGTACAACTGCAATAACTGAACTAATAAAAGTCTTCATAAATCACAATTACTCAAACTGTAATGTAGTAGTAAAAATGTTTCAGTACCGTGTTAGTGGGCCATCACTTCTGTGAACCAGGACACAGCATGCAAGATCTCAAAGTACTTATTCTTAAGGCTGGTTTCACAGTGGGACGTTACAGGCGCACGTTAGAGCAGCCTGTAACGCAGCCCACCGCACAGTAATAAAAAATCAATGGGGCTGTTCACAGTGCGGACGTTGCGTTACATTGCAACGCTGCGTCACAAGACAACGTACTGCATGCAGTACTTTGGACGCGGCTGAGCCGCGTTAGACTGCTTGCACATGCTCAGTAATGTTGGGGAGGAGCGGAGAGCGGCCAGGCACATGGCTAATTAATATGCACTGCACGTTATGACGTGCAGTGTTTACTTCCTGGAGCAGCCGCTCTGTGCGGCGATTGGCCGGCGGGACCACGTGATGCCGCATGCGCACAAGAGTGCGCATCACGGCATCACTGACGCCAGAGTGAGCTGCACAACGCGGCTCACTCTGACGTCCAGATCTAGCACCACCAGGCGTTCCGTTAGGGGGACGTTATGCGACCTTAACGCCCCCTCTAACGCAACGTCCTGGTGTGAAATTAGCCTAAAGAAAACCTGAACTGAAAATTAAAAGTCAAACTAAGCATACACAAGTCATACTTACCTTCCATGTAGTCTACTCCTCAGTGTCTTTCTCCTGTCCCGCGTCCTGTTTGTTCACTGTGATCAAGGGAATTTTCCGTCCTCCATTTTGAAAATGGCCATAACCCCATAACAGCTTTCTGGTCAGCACACAGTTAAACTGTAACATCGCCCACTTGAGCCATAGAGAAACATGGACATTACCTGGTACATCAGTTGTCCACTCAGCTATAACTGACAGCAACTGATATTTTACTGACAGCAACTGATAAATTTCAGATCTGACAAAATATTGTCAGAACTGGAAGGGATTATTGTCAGAAGAAAATGGTGAGCTTCTGAGAGGAACTGATGGCAAGGTAACTATGTAATGTTCATTTGAAGTTACCTCATGTGTTTATTTTAAATATTTTTACTCAGTACAGGTTCTCTTTAAGGGAAACTTCAAAAATGAACAAGCAAGTAAGATTTCTGAGTACAAATTTATGAAAATGTTCAAGACATTAACAGAAGGGTTAAATTGTGGAACAGGATTCATGACTCCTTATGTAACATGATTGACTTGGCTTCATGACCTTCAGAAACTTGCTAGATTTCATGTTTGCTCGCATGAGCTCACTGGCTCCAGCCTGCTGATTACCTGACATCTAACTGCTAAACAGCAACCAGCACAACTGCCATCTTCGTGTTTGCTATTTCCCTGCATCAGTGTTTTACTACAGCTAACATCTGGAAATATGCCTGAAGAAGGGGACTAGATCCCAGAAAGCTTGCATTATTTAACTATCAGTTAGCCATTAAAAGGTATTTCTTTTACAAGACTTTGTTTTTTTCTACCATCAAACTGTAATGAAAATTGATGGAGCAGAGTGGTCTGTACACGCAGATAGGTACACAGTATAACAAGTTAGAACACTTCACTGAAGAAAAACATGGAGAGACAAATCATACACCACCGTCAGGTAATGCAGCTTACTTAGAACAGAGGGAAACACAGAGGTAATACAGGAAATCACAATACCATAGTGAGCATCACCACATTTTACAGGCAGTGACATCTTGTGGTTGGTTTAATATAATGCCGTTTAACTAATAATGTTGTTATTACCCCAACAAATACTGCATATTTAATCAGCCTCACTAGAAGGGCAGGATCATCACATACCAAATGGATGCTTTACATCAATATATAGATATAGGAAGTGCTTCTTATGCTGAATCCAGGAAGGTATCCAGTAGGTATCCTGAATAATTTATTGTATTCTCCTATATGTCACTGCAGTTCCTCTTTAAAATAATGAATGAAAATAGTAACTGTCAAAGTGATTTTATAATAATTATTTCATTCCACAAATAGGAATAAACAAGACAGTTTTGTAAATGTTGGCAATTAAAACATTTTTTTTCTCATTGTATCTATGTTTAGACAATGCTGTTTTTATTCTGAATACAAATTTAAGCCTTTTTGTTTTACCTTCTGTTCTTGTAAGAAATATGTAGCTGCTGTGAGATGTTGGGTAGATTCTGGCACAGGGTGTATAGGCCTTGGCTCAGGGCAACTGACGTAGCCAGCACAGTACTCTGGCTCTGCAAATTCTGAGGTTTCATTGATCATTAATTCATGAGAAGAACCTTTGCTGACTTATTCATTCATACCACAATGCCACAAGAGTAAATAGTACATTCCCCTTCCCCATTCTGCTAGTGGTCCAGTTCTAGATGTAAAGAAGCAGATCTGTTACTTGTGTTTTGCCTCCAGGTCTGGAATGTCGATTATGGCCATGACCTGGCAATGTCACTGCTGCACTACTGGGGCAGGAGCTGTACAGAGCTGCTATCACAGCACAGACAGTACAAGTTAATATAGCTCTTTAAAAAAATGGGAACGGTGGACTGAAAACCTCAAATGTTCTCTATGGATGCAGGAAATTGTGTTTGCCTAAGAGAACAGATAGCAGAAATCCAGTGCTGTGAAATTCTTCTGCCTGAGTGTCAGATACACTCCAGCCTAATAGAAACAGCAAACACAAACTCCTTGCACTCGTCTATGTGTGTGTGAGGGTTGTTGTTGCCAAATAGCAGCTCCTCATTACAGGATTGATTTTCCATCATAACCCAAATGTAGCCTATGTGACCCAACCGCTGTAAGAGATGTCACACATTGCTAGAAAGAACTGCTATTAACAGTGGAAAGGGTCAGATGTGCTCGTTGTCACACACAGATAGTTTTTTCTTATGGAAGAAAGGGAACCTTATACCATACATGCAACACACCTATACATAGAACACATCAGGAATAACAATCAAGCTATGTTCCAGTGGAATGCCGTTCAAACAAAAACGGGCAGACGCCACATCATGCACCACTTCCATTCAGAGTTGTCATAGAGTATGATCAACTTAACCACTTGAGGACCGCAGTGTTAAACCCCCCTAAAGACCAGGCACTTTTTCATTAAATTGGCCACTGCAGCTTTAAGGCCAAGCTGCAGGGCCACACGACACAGCACACAAGTGATTCCCCCGCCCCTTTTCTCCCCACCAACAGAGCTGTCTGTTGGTGGGGTCTAATTGCCCCCCCCCTGTGTTTATTTTTTTAAAATCAATATTTACGTTAACTTTTTTTTAAATAAAAATAACCATTTTTTTTGTCGCCCTGCTCCCTCCCTCTCCCCGCCAGCCAATCAGCGTGATCAGCTGTCATAGGCTTCAGCCTATGCTGATCGCAGAGCTGTACCAGTAATTAGACAGTGATTATGCCGTCTAACAGTCTCCCGAGCAGCAATAGCTCTGCTCCACCCACCGAGTAGGACATGCGCGCGCAGCGATATTTTGCAAAACAGAGCCCCAGGACTTTACACCGTTAGGCGGTCCTGGGGCTGCCACTGCAGCCACGCCCGTCGGCGTGACGCGGTTGGCTAGAGGTTAAAACATACCTGAAGCAAAAATAAACATATGAGAAAATGAATTGTATCGGTAGTACAAGTAAGAAATGAAACAGTAGTAGCATAGAAAAGAGTCTCATATTGTTTTACAGCATAGTAAGAGTTAAGAAACTTTAGTTGTTATCTATGCAAAAGAGCTTCTCTGAGCTCTTTGACCCAACTTGGGTCAAAGACAGTCCTGTTTTCTGAAGCACTTAAACAGCCAAAAAACAGTGGGACACAGGTACACATAAGGCTTTACTGCAGGAAGGTTCAAAGTTTATTAGCTGTGCTATGGTTTTTAGATTAAAATACAGAGTGTGGTTTGTAAACTGCAAATATGACAGTAAGATGCAACATTATAAAACAAGGTATATAAGAAAAAATAAAAATATGAGACTCTTTTCTTTGCTACTAATATTCTATTCATTATCTGAACTATACATACAATTCATTAAATCATACATCTTTTTTCACAGCAGGTTTTAGTTAAGCTAATTATATATGTGGATTACATTGAGCGAGGGCAATCATGGTCTAGTCTAACCATGGACAATCTCTCTCTCTCTCTCTCTCTCTCTCTCTCTCTCTCTCTCTCTCTCTCTCTCTCTCTCTCTCTCTCTCTATATATATATATATATATATACAGGATCTTCTCAAAAAATTAGCATATTGTGATAAAGTTCATTATTTTCTGTAATGTACTGATAAACATTAGCCTTTTATATATTTTAGATTCAAATACACACAACTGAAGTAGTTCAAGCCTTTTATTGTTTTAATATTGATGATTTTGGCATACAGCTCATGAAAACCCAAATTTCCTATCTCAAAAAATTAGCATATTTCATCCGACCAATAAAAGAAAAGTGTTTTTAAAACAAAAAAAGTCAACCTTCAAATAATTATGTTCAGTTATGCACTCAATACTTGGTCGGGAATCCTTTTGCAGAAATGACGGCTTCAATGCGGCGTGGTATGGAGGCAATCAGCCTGTGGCACTGCTCAGGTGTTATGGAGGCCCAGGATGCTTCGATAGCGGCCTTAAGCTCATCCAGAGTGTTGGGTCTTGCATCTCTCACCTTTCTCTTCACAATATCCCACAGATTCTCTATGGGGTTCAGGTCAGGAGAGTTGGCAGGCCAATTAAGCACAGTAATACCATGGTCAGTAAACCATTTACCAGTGGTTTTGGCACTGTGAGCAGGTGTCAGGTTGTGCTGAAAAATTAAATCTTCATTTCCGTAAAGCTTTTCAGCAGATGGAAGCATGAACCCACTTTTGAACCAGAAACAGCGGCAGAATCGCCTGACCTGGGCTACAGAGAAGCAGCACTGGACTGTTGCTCAGTGGTCCAAAGTACTTTTTTCAGATGAAAGCAACTTTTACATGTCATTCGGAAATCAAGGTGCCAGAGTCTGGAGGAAGACTGGGGAGAGGGAAATGCCAAAATGCCTGAAGTCCAGTGTCAAGTACCCACAGTCAGTGATGGTCTGGGGTGCCATGTCAGCTGCTGGCGTTGGTCCACTGTGTTTTATCAAGGGCAGGGTCAATGTAGCTAGCTATCAGGAGATTTTGGAGCACTTCATGCTTCCATCTGCTGAAAAGCTTCATGGAGATGAAGATTTCATTTTTCAGCACGACCTGGCACCTGCTCACAGTGCCAAAACCACTGGTAAATGGTTTACTGACCATGGTATTACTGTGCTCAATTGGCCTGCCAACTCACCTGACCTGAACCCTATAGAGAATCCATGGGATATTGTGAAGTGAAAGTTGAGAGACGCAAGACCCAAAACTCTGGATGAGCTTAAGGCCGCTATCGAAGCATCCTGGGCCTCCATAACACCTGAGCAGTGCAAAAGGCTGATTGCCTCCATGCCACGCCACATTGAAGCAGTCATTTCTGCAAAAGGATTCCCGACCAAGTATTGAGTGCATAACTGAACATAATTATTTGAAGGTTGACTTTTTTTTGTTTTAAAAACACTTTTCTTTTATTGGTCGGATAAAATATGCTAATTTTTTGAGATAGGAAATTTGGGTTTTCATGAGCTGTATGCCAAAATCATCAATATTAAAAGAATAAAAGGCTTGAACTACTTCAGTTGTGTGTATTTGAATCTAAAATATATGAAAGTCTAATGTTTATCAGTACATTACAGAAAATAATGAACTTTATCACAATATGCTAATTTTTTGAGAAGATCCTGTATATATACATACACACATATACAGTATATACCGTATATATGTTGTCTCATTGTGCTTTTTGCTCAGCCTGTGGTTCTCTGATCATTATCTGATGGGGAATTAATTTGTACAGAAATTCAATCTATACTTGGTGGCAGTCCATGTAAAGCAAACCGTACACAGTCTAATGAATGGAAAAGATAAGGAGGTCAGCGGATGAAGCTTGAAAATGACTACTGCATAAGTTATCTGGTTGCAATCGTTTGTTCTCTAACAGCTGCCTTACAGAAATTCAGGGGAAAACAAGGACAGTTTGTTTACAGGAAACATGTACATATTCTAAAAATATAATAATAATAATGGCAGTATTTGTATAGCGCCTTTCTCCTGACGGACTCAAAGCGCTTGTGAGGCAGCCACTAGAGCGCACTCAGTAGGCAGTAGCAGTGTTAGGGAGTCTTGCCCAATGAACTCCTTACTGAATTACTGGCTTACTGAACAGGCAGAGCCAAGATTCGAACCCTGGTCTCCCGTGTCAGAGGCAGAGCCCTTAACCAGTACACCATCCAGCCACTACATCCAGCCATCCAGCCACTAAAATATGGTTGTTAGATGTCATTAAATGAATTTGCTAAGATTATGTGTCAGATAAAAAAGTGGAACCATTTTCAGGCCAGTCAGGTCTCTCTTGCAAGAGATGAAATCAGGGTTAGCTTATCTGCTACCATCATTAAATCCGAGAAGCATGGTCAAATGATTGCGCCCAAATGCTCAAAACTGTTACATCACTTAGTATGTAATAATAATAATAATAAACATTTCAGCTGAAAACCAGCCAACATTTCCCATTCCATCTCTAAAGGTACAAACACCCACACAATGGCCTAGATTCACTAAGCTTATCTCCTGTCTTTAACCACCCTGGCGTTCTATTAAGATCGCCAGGGCGGCTGCAGGAGGTTTTTTTTTTAATAAAAAAAAAACTATTTCATGCAGCCAACTGAAAGTTGGCTGCATGAAAGCCCACTAGAGGGCACTCCTGAAGCGTAATTCCGGCGATCAGAATTAACAAGGAAGGCTGCAATGAGCAGCCTTCCTTGTTTTGCTTACCTTGTCGCCATGGCGACGAGCGGAGTGACGTCACGGACGTCAGCCGACGTCCTGACGTCAGCCTCCTCTGATCCAGCCCTTAGCGCTGGCCGGAACTATTTGTTCCGGCTGCGCTGGGCTCCGGCGGCTGGGGGGACCCTCTTTCGCCACTGCACACGACGGTTCGCCACGCTGCGGCGGCGATCAGGTAGCACACGCGGCTGGCAAAGTGCCGGCTGCATGTGCTCCTTTTTATTTCATCAGAATCGGCCCAGCAGGGCCTGAGCGGCAGCCTCCGGCGGTAGTGGACGAGCTCAGCTCGTTCATACCGCCCGGCTAGTTAATAACGTTTCTAGAGCTGTTACCATGGTAATAAGGCATGTAGTATTCAGGAAACATTTTAGCTCAGGCAAACCTAAAGTTAACTCTTCTGTCTTTAAGTTAACTCTCCAATCCTTAAAATAACTCCAAAGTTAAAGACAGGCTGTTTATTAACTGCGTATGAAAATAACTACAGAGGAGGTAAATTAATCACAGAGGTGGTAAATTAACTACAGAGGAGGTAACTTAAAGAGACTCTGTAACAACAAAAACCTCCCCTGGGGGGTACTCACCTCGGGTGGGGGAAGCCTCCGGATCCTAATGAGGCTTCCCACGCCGTCCTCTGTCCCAGGGGGGTCTCGCTGCAGCCCTCCGAACAGCCGGCGACAGAGCCGACTGTAGCTTCAATATTTACCTTTGCTGGCTCCAGCGGGGGCGCTGTGGCGACTTTCGGCACGGAAATAGACGGAAATACCCGATCTCCGTCGGGTCCGCTCTACTGCGCAGGCGCCGGAAACTTGCGCCTGCGCAGTAGAGCAGACCCGACGGCGATCAGGTATTTCCGCCTACTTCGGCGCCGACAGCCATCAGAGCGCCTGCGCAGGAGCCAGGAAGGTAAATATTGCGTCATGGCTGTACGGAGGGCTACAGCGAGACCCCCGAGGGACGCAGGACGGCGTGGGAAGCCTCATTAGGATCCTGAGGCTTCCCCCACCCGAGGTGAGTACCCCCCAGGGGCCGTTTTGTCGTTACAGTTCCTCTTTAAGGAATGAAGAGATAAGATAACTCTCTCACTGTGTGGAGGTAATTTTGCTCTTGCCTTATTATCTCCAGCTTGATCTTAGTGAATTGAGGCCAATGACTTTCACTTCTAGGGAACTTGATCTCTAGAGAGACATTTCAGGGCCCAAGTGCTGTACTGGCTTGTTGCTAAGGCATAGTCAAGTGATGTGTACTGTTGCTATGGAGTTAAGAGGAGGAACAATTGTTGTGCATCATGGAGTGACTTCTGGTGAGCGGGCTAAGGGGGGTTTTAATGATCCAGCATGTTGGATCTTTAAACAACAGATTGGGGCAAATGTACACATACTAGATTCTCATCTGAGGTGGCCCCAAAAGGTTGCCTATGCCAGGTTCAATTTAGCGTGTGTACAAGGCATAATTTTAAAGTGCAATCATACTCAAACTCATATATTTCAAAGATAAAAAAAACCTTGGCACTTGCTTAGGGTGTAAAAGCAGTGCAGGGAATTAAGGCACTCACCAATCTGATGGTTGCTGACTGATGGCTGGACATGCTCATGGTGGAAGTGTGGTGTATAGCATACCCAGGAATACTAAATGGGAGACCCGGGACAGTAAGCATCCATTTGGATGCAAAACAGCTGAACAATCTCCCATCCCTTGAGCCACTCGCACTCTGACTGTGTCATCCCACAGAAGCTTCCCACGCTGCCCTCGGGTCCATCATTGCCTAATGCAGATCCCCCCAAAAGAATTCATCAAGAACTTGTTGGATTCCAAGCTCTGGACCACGCTCCTCTTTAAGAACAAGCGTGGCCATACTGCACCTGTGTGAGCGTCATCGCGCCTGCACAGAAAGCCAGAGCTGCTTGTGCATAAGTAGCTCCTGGCCATGGCCCTGCTTGCACAGGTGCAGCATGGCTGGGCTCTAGCAAGAATAGCTCCGATGTGCAGGCGGGTCCAGAGGCGGAGAACCAGAGGAGGCAGTCTATATAGTATCCAGTGACTTTTCTCTCATTAGGTGTTTGCTTTTTTACCCAAGGTTCACCTTGGGTTTTCTTTAAACATAAAGAAAGTAAAATCAACTAAAGAAAGCAGTCCATTTTATAGCTGCATTTCTTCAATAATAATTTGTAAGTCTCACCTTTAATAGAATATAGCTATAAAAACTTTCTCTGAAGAAATGATACACTTTAAAAACAAAAGCAAAAGACCGAGAGCCCAAATTGTGCGGTATCTTCAAACAATTTAAAATAAGTAATTATCAAATAGTTATACTCACAAACACGGGTTGCCCCTAGGCAACCACTCCATATGCCAGTGGGGAGAATTAGAACCTGACCCCACTCAGGTATAAGATGTCGCTCTCTGTAGAAGGAAAATAGGAAGAATCCTTGCCACCATAGGTGGATCACTTAGTTATTAGGATGCAGACCACAGGCGCCAAAAGAGTAAAAGCAGTCTGAGGCGCTAAGTGCATACCATACCCCTAAGTGCTTGTACTCCTGTATGATTGCCTGAGAAAGCGGGATAATCCCGTGAAACGCGTAGCACCTGAGAGTACCAATAAATTTTTCTTGTTCTTACTGAACATTGAGTCTTATGCTGGTTTTTGGTTTTTATGGGTGGTGAGTCGTGATTGCAAGTCTCCCCCCATTTTTAAGTTCTATTGTGCTTTTACTCTTTTGGCGCCTCTGGTCTGCATCCTAATATCTGAAGAAATGATGGCCGTTTTTTGTTTATGAGGCTCAATATTAGGAGACAGGAGTATATATAAGCACAATGGAAGACAATAGATCCTATATTATTTATTGACAAGCAATGAGTACCAAAGCTTTAAGCCGCAAGCACTTTACATTCTATTTGTAATTTTTTACACTATCAATTAAAACAACTTTTTTTTTATACTCTATATTAGGGTACACATTACCACTTGTGCTAGGGGCACTTTATTTATTCACCCAGTTCTCGCTCTTCCTACTTAAAAAGTAATCCTTCATTCATCACACAGCTCACAAATATACTTCACTTTTGTTTCACAGCATGCAGGAGACATGAGGAGGAGACTGATCTGAGGAGGTGACAGGTAACTAGATGAGCTGTATTATTGCTTTAATATAACTAGCAGGGAGATGTATATACACGTTTCCTGACCGACTGACTGACTGACTGGCTTGCTTGTAATGTTAATTTCCAGGCTGCACCTACTTCCTAGACCAGTGATGGCTAACCTTGGCACTCCAGCTGTGGTGGAACTACAAGTCCCATGAGGCATTGCAATACTATGACAAATCTAAGTATAACTCAGGGAGGCAGAGGCATGATGGGATTTGTAGTTTTGTCACAGCTGGAGTACCAAGGTTAGCCAACACTGTCTAGGCTGCTATGAGAGGGAGAACCCCTGTTTACAAAGGCATTAATAGGATCTTTATCAGTCAGAGAACAGAAGACAAGGAACACACATTGCTGGAATCTTTAACCCCTTACCACCATCTGAATAAGATTCTTTCAGCAAGGTGATTATTAAACTATATACTGAGGAGTTGATAGCAACACCCCCTGTACAGGAACATAGTCTAGCCCTTTAAAAGCCCAACACTTTGTATCTAAAACTGAGGATTCTACAGCAGAGAGGCAGAGCTGTGCGAGGAAGGAAATTGCTCCTAGTGCTTGTGGTAATGTGCGCTATACAACATACAACATTTAAAAAAAATGCTTTAATCAATAGTATTCCTTTAATAAATGTTATAGGATTGTAGGAGCAACATTGCAGCTATAGCTGAGCAGCATGTTCTGTTTAATGGAGATATTGTTTGTCTGCACTTTTCAGAAGAAGGGGACCCCAGTTCCACGAAACAATTGTCAAGCCTATGTTGGCATATGCAATAAATTGTTACTGCATTAAAACAATGTGCGCTAACCTACCTTCTGACTTTGCTTGTTTAATGGAGAGGTGAGGAGGGACAATGGAGTAGCACACAATTAAGTGGCATACAGTGGTGGTGGTTGGGGTAAGTACAGAATAAAGAATAACGGGCTCAATAGTCACTCACTGGTTAATAATCTACAATGATGGATTGTTAAACAGCATCATTGGGCAGGTATACACACATAAAATAGAGATCATTCAGCACCAGTCTATTAAAATTCTCCAGTATTCATGTTTAAAGGTAGGGCTTTTCATATTATTATTGCTATGACTTTGCTGTATACTAGGCTGCTTTCATTATTTGTGTTTAGTTATCCTTTAATAGCAACTCTCAGTGTTTTAACTTAAAGGACAACTGAGGTGACACGTGACATGATGAGATGGACATGTGTATGTACAATGTCAAGCACACAAATGACTATGCTGTGTTCCTTTTTTTTCTTTCAATGCCTGAAAAAGTAAAAAATCAGGTATGCAAGTAACAGTTTCTGTCTGGGTCAGGACTGACTACACTATAAAAAGCTGTTATGCAATCTTGCAGTACAAAACTTTGTTCAACTTTATTGACACATATGCAAAAGTACGAAAATAGACCAAAAAAACTTTTTATAAATCCGTGAGATCAATCTTCATGTGCAACAATAAAGTTCATCCAAAAAGGAGATTTTTCATGAGACTGACAATTACAGTAATCTGGCTTGACGTGATAAAGAAGTTAACAATTAAGGCAATGACACATGTTTGTTTCGGACTGTAGGATGCCCTTCATCCGGCCATTTTATACATCAACAATTATGTTAGGCCCAGTCGGCAATTAGAACCAGAAGTGCACGGATAAGCTAAGGGGCATCTGTACCAACCAGATGCACACCAGAAAAACTGTGCAGCTATCTGTAGAAGGTCGGGACTGGGTCGGACTATAGCATAACCTTCATGCACTAAGTAATTACAGCCATAAAACACTTTCCTGTCAGTAAATAGCTTCTTTGAGCAGGAAAAAGATAAAAAAGGGTTAATAGTTCATAGATCTGAGCTCTGGCATACTTCAATGAAGGTGTCATTGAGTGTAGACAATGAAACAGTAAAAACTTAAACACTAGAATTAAATATAAAATAAAACTGTGGGATTTAAAAAAAAAGTTTGAGAAGGACAATAGATACTATTGTTTATCTCATCAGTTTATTTTCACCCATTATGTCCTTACCTTTAAGGATGAAACATAGTGAATATAATGGAATTCATAATTTTCTTCCACAATATTCCTTTATAAATGATTTAGACAGGGTTTGCACATTGCATAATTGAACAGCCCAGCTAGTATCACTGGAAGGGCGGAGATATATATATATATATATATATATATATATATATATATATATATATATAGTGTTTCTGAAGCTAAAACCAGGAAAATTGCCATAAAAGTATCCTGAATAATTTACTGCATTCTACTTTACGTCACCATAGTGCCTCTTTAATTAGAATCAAGTTTTTATAATAGATGACGTTTCTCCTATTTGATCATTTATCATTGCTGATGTTATAAAGGCAGACCTGATGGAATACAGGACAGGTATATGGAACAATAGTTTCAACCAGCTTGAGGCTTACATTTTGGTGATTCTTGAAAATAAATGAGATACCTGTCAAATGGGCTTGCTTGGTGCTTTCTTCAGCATATCCCCTGAAGGATTTCAGAGCTGACGGAGGCTGCAGCTTCATATACACACATTCAAAATTAAGTCATTAATTGTGCCTGGGGATGTCTCCCACAGTGATCATTCAATTGGCCGATCGACTGAGCACAGGGGAGGAAGCAGGACTCCAGGGCTTCGTTCCTGCGTCTTTGCCTAATTCTTATTTATCATGCAGCTGTGTTGATAATTATCATGCTTGTGGTGTTATAAAAATATCAGCTACCATGTAGATGGGGGTTCTACGTTCAAAGCCTGTGCTAACACATTCAGGTTTATTTAGCTAGTCCTTGAAAAGAACAACCATGCACAGCAACCCATTGCAGCCAAAAAGATTTTATTTCAAGGTTTCCATCAGTTATAATAATAAACATAACTGCTGATTGATGGATATAGGTGCACTGAGAGCCATGAGGTCCTGGGGCAAGGTCAAAAGAATCTCTGCACCTTTCATATTTAAACGGCTGCTGTTTCTCCTCTAAGCAAATGTCTCAATAAGAAATTGTAATGACGGTTGCATAAGGTTTAAAGACAGGAAAAAAGCAATTATTATTGTCACTTTAGATATTTGATATTGTAAATACTGTGGAATTTTATGTTTTAGGGCCTATTTCCACTAGGTCATTACATTACGCATGCATTTTCCCCGAATTTTCGTGTTATAATGCAAATTTTAATGCAAATTTTCAAATGCGTCTAACAATCCTTACATGAGAAACAGAAGCGGGGCGCACAAATCTGCAGCATGCCATCCATATTTTTTCTACATCGTAACGCATGCGAAAATTCACATTCAATGGAAAAGACTCCATTGATATTCATTGGGTACATTTCCAGTACTAAAATTTGCATTGGGAATTCACATGTAGTAGAAACAAACCCTTACTATGAATGTGATGCGATGTGTAAATTGAGAAGGAACTCTATTTATGCATTTGACTAGTTCTATATGTGCTTTATCTTTATAGTACTAGTCAAATGCATAAATAGAGTTCCTTCCCAATGCTTCTTTTAAATAAAGTCCCTGCCTGTCATAAAGAAAAATATATATAAGCGTGCCCCCGAATGAGAACAGTCAATTCAATGCAAATAATTCACAGTTGATGCAAGGTTATGCAAATGTATGCAGCTTGACAATGGACCTGAGGTGGAATTTGCTTGGGCCGTTTTTATGAAATTTCCATATGCTGGCATCAACTTGGATTTCTTTGCATCTCATTGACCATCCCTACTCGTGAATATAGTTTGTAAATGGGGGCATGTCTGTGTAAGACTGGAAGCCTGAGCAAAGTAAATTGGGGTAGAGGGTGTATAGAGGCAGCACTGACGTGACATACTCTCTCACAGTGGCATTGCCCACTGCTGCTTCGGTGACATTATGACTCCCAGATCTCATTGGCATTAAATTAACATTTATGAAATGCATTTTCAGCTTTTAAAATTGTACAATGTACAAGGATGTAGCTAATCCCTCATCAATGAATGACTATGCTGCTAAAAAGCGGTGAAACACTGTAACACCTCTTCCTCTGGAATCTTCCACTGTGCATAAAAGATTAACACACTATTCAATTACAATAAAAGCCGAGATCCGAGCACACCTCGCCGGCAGGAGGAAGCTCAATGACGCGGTCCAATTGGGAGCAGACAATGGGCTTGAATCACTAAAGCGTGCTAAGTGTTAGCAGGCCAGTGAAAAGCCACTTAGCACGTGCAAACTGGCCTTGCTAATATGCAAAATCAGCCTCTTCATGTGCTAAGTAGCGTGATAAGCATACTTTGCATGCAAAGCGGCTGAAATTGCACGCGAAGCGGTGCACGTAAAACTTTACACGGGGAAAATTTTACGCACGCTAAAATAGCACGCGATCAGTATCAGCTTTGCCGTGCAAACTACTTAGCACTCTAGTTTGCATGTGCAAAGTTTTTAGGCGTGCTAACTGTGTTAGCACCCTTTAGTGAATCAAGCCCTTTAAGTAGAGTTTATTTGCTACAGCCATCATCAGCCCACTAATTGTGAACTGGCAGACTATGAAGTGATTCTGCTCAGATCAGAGCACAAGAACTGGTAGTGGAAACAGGATGATATTGAGATTAAATGGTAGCTTTGATTGTATTGGAGTATATACTGTAGCTTTTTTTAAATTGGAGAACTGTATTAGCACTTGATATACAGTAATAATGAGAAATCTGACTATTGAAGTCCTTTGAGAAATGAATTTTGGACATATTGTTTTACATTTGTCTATATTTTTAATTTGATATTTTTCTACAGCTGGCATATACCGGTATATGCATGTATTTTTTAGGAGGGCCCTTCTAAACGGATGAAGTGTGTGGATGTTGAAATGTTAGGACATGCTGGTAGAAGTCAGATATATTTATATGGCCTAATATCAATTGTTTATTATTTTAAGGCGCACAGTAGATCTGAAATTATGAGTAATACACATTTCAACATGACATAAGATGGGATGTCAATTTCAAAACTTGACAGAATCTGAGTCCCAAAAACATACAGATAAGTTAATTGACTTCCCCCTAAATTGGCCCTAGGCTTTTAAACATATGATGCATACATAAACATGGTAGGGATTAGATTGTGAGCCCCTTTGAGTGACAGTTAAGTGACAAAACAATAGAATATGTACAGCGCTGCAGAAGATGTCTGCACTATATACATAATAAACAATAATAATAAAAATCTGAAAACTTGATGTAAGGGCAGCAGTAAACTCTTCCCTTTCCGACTCTGAGATGGGAAGTGAGACAAAAATCTTTAACTGGGGACACAAACCCCACTAAAAACCTGACTGAGATTGTAAGCATTCTACTGCTGTTTCCAGAATAAAAAAAAATACTTTAGCTAGAGTTTCAAGTAATTTCTACCATGACACATCACAGTTCTCATGCATCTGTGGCATTACATCTGCATACAGCTCCAGTGAAGAGTGTAAAATACAAAACAAACACTATTTAAACATACTCCTTTAATACTTCCCAATGACTTATTATCTATTCTAAACACTCTGCAGGATGCCGATTTGATTTTATTGTCCCATTTAAAGGGCAAATAAACCTTTGCTTTTTTAAGGAGGAGATACAAAGAACTAATTATCTCAGCTCTCATTTCCTCATTTACTTTTCAAACATGCAGCTCTATTAATATTCTATAGCCTTCGTTCGGCAAGGTCCAGTAAAAATGTCACTTGTGTAAATAAATAACTCTGACTTCCCGAGCTTTGTAAAGTCTAGCATCTGATAAATTATAGATGGCAGTAAGCAATAACAAATGATCTATTTGTTTTAGAGTTCAAGCCAAAAGGCTGAATTAGCATTAATAACTTGCACTTTAATTGCTCTGAACAGTATTTTCAGTGTAAACATGCACCATAGACTTCCCCTGATCCTCTTTCTCTATAAACCCCTAACAGTTCCCATTAAAAGTCTGGCGCCAATAACAGTGAATATAACTGACACTGTTAATTGAACAATTATCCAATATACAAAAAAGGAAGGATATATGCACAGGACTGGAGGATCCAACCTGAGTGCTACTCCCCAGTAAAAGTCACAATAGCTCTATTCCAAGTATAAGCGGTCGTGCACATCAGGTAAAATATAGCTTTTATTCCAATGATGATTAAAATTCCATAATCATCACCATCAAGTAGAGAGGTACAGGCAGAGAGAGAAAGGTCAACAGCCGTTTCGCGCCTATATGCTGTGGCGCATTGTCAGGACCTGACGATGCACCACAGCATATAAGCGCGAAACGGCCGTCAGGACCAGGGTCCTGACGATGCGCCACAGCATATAGGCGTGAAACGGCCGTCAGGACCAGGGTCCTGACGATGCGCCACAGCATATAGGCGCGAAACGACCGTCAGGAGTCGGACCAGGGTCCTGATGATGCGCCACAGCATATAGGCGCGAAACGGCTGTTGACCTTTCTCTCTCTGCCTGTACCTCTCTTCTTGATGGTGATGTTTATGGAATTTTAATCGTCATTGGAATAAAAGCTATGTTTTACCTGATGTGCACGACCGCTTATCCTTGGAATAGAACTGTTAATTGAACAATTAGGTTTACAGTTTCAACGACACTTTAGTCATGCTCGGTCATGAACTAGTTAGCTATTTTTGATGCAAGACAGATCACCATTCTGCTCTAATTTAAAGTGGACCTGAACTCTTGCACACGAGAGAAGAAAAACATAGAGAAATGCACCCTACTTGTATTTAGAGAGTTTGGCATATCTAATTTCCCCTCATCTGTGACTAATCACCAGTGTTATTTTATCTTTCAGCTGTATCAGCTGGCTGCTACTTCCTAATACCACATCACTTTGATTGGCAACCTGTCTAGCACATGTGTATGAGACTTTATTCTATGGTAGATATTTATCTGTGTCTATGGTGGGGATCAGATTGTGAGGTCGTCTGAGGGAGAGTTAGTGACACTACTATGTAGTCAGTAAAGCTCTGAAAAAAATGTCAGCACTATATAATTATTATTATTATTATCAGGCTCTGATTTGCCATAAGGCACTGTAGGCATGTGCCGACAGGCGGCCTGATAATGGAAAGGCGGCTCACTCCTCTCCAAGAACGCCTCCCTCCTTCCCTATGCAGAGTCCAGATGAGATGTGCAAATGAGAGTTTACTCACCTACCTAATACTTGAGGGCACCTCTAGCTACTTAGTATTAGGTAGCCAGGTGTACCCTCAATATTAAGGGACACCTGTAGCTACCTATGATGTGCAAGGGAGGTAAGGGAGAAATGACAGCTGGGACAGCAGCACACTTTGGTGAGGTTTGGTGGTGGTTTGTAGGTTCATGAAGGGCGAAGTCTAATTTGCCAGGATATCTGTGCCTAATAGCTCCTGAGAGGTAAATCCGGGCCTTATTATTATTATTAAGTAAATGAAGTGAGTGAAACATGCATTTATATTTATTTGTTGCTTACATGTTGCAATCAGCAATTGCAGCAAAAAAGAATCTACAGTTACTGCTGATTCTATTGAGCCTAGGCCAGATCCATATCAACATAGCCAGGGGAGAGAGACCCTGAAAGAAGCATTCACTGCTTCTCTTTTCATCCTGTTCTGTACTTATGGTTCAATGGCACTACACAGCCTCCCCAGGAGATTATATTAGTTTATCTCTCATTCCTTCCAGTTCCAGTCTCCAAGAACAGAGCAGAAATATGTCTATGATATGCCACAGGGGACGTGAGAAACAAGGAAGGAGGAGGCAGCCAATGCACAGAGCCACCAACAAAAGTTGCTAAACTGACGGCTTTCTTAGCTGTGGCAATCAATGACTCTAGGTAACTATGTAACTATGTAGGTACCCAGGACAAATGCCATGCTGTGCCACAGCATAAATACACCTCTGGCTTGGGCTGATTTTTGCTGGAATAATGTGGTTTTAAGCTGTTCCCACTGCTTCCAGAGGATTGACTTAAAATCATTAGCATATCTCATTGGAACTGCTGACATCTGCATTTTTTAATTCAAACATTGCAAAAGATAGGTTATGTTTTACTAGACAAGCAAAACCAGAAACATATGTATATTATTCTCATTTTAAGGTATTTTAGGTGAACTTAAAGAAACACTGAAGCCAGTTTAAAAATGGCTTTTTCCCTTTTATTTATCTGAGGCATGTTTGCCCTTGTTAAAATGCCGCTATCCCATGGCAGAATGAGGGGTCTTTACCCCCCAAATCCCCCCTGAAAAATCCACGACTTTCTTGGTCATGGATTTTGCTGCTCATGGAGGCAGAGCTTTCAGCTGCAGCTCTGCCTTCATGCGCGTCTATCAGCCGGCGGATCTCCGCCTCTCCCCCGCCCCTCTCAGTGAAGGAAGACTGAGAGGGGCGGGGGAGAGGCGGAGATACGCGCTGATAGATGCGTGTAGACGCAGAGCTTCTGCTGAAAGCTCTGCCTCTTCAGGATGCGCTCCCCAAGTGTGCCCCAGGGGATTTGGGGGGTAAAGACCCTTCGTTCTGCCACGGGATAGCGGCGTTTTTGCAGGGGCAAACATGCCTCAGATAAATATAAGGTAAAAAGCAGTTTTTAAACTGGCTACAGAGTCTCTTTATATATATATATATATATAAAAATATACAGTAGTACCATATATGGATGATGCTATGTAAATATATGAGTATACCTTTTCTTTGACCTTTTGCAGTTTCCTGCAAATGTATTTGAAAAAGTCATTATGGCTGAATTTCTTGTGTTAGGTGACAAGTGGGGTTGGTTTGGGCTATTACAACACTTTCATTGTCATCTCTTGGCCATAAAAACTACACGCTGAAATTTACCATTCGGATTCAAAATTAATTAGCAGGATATTAGCAGCCAACAGACATTGTTAGAGGTTATGAGGCATGTGTCCCAGTGCCTCATAATACCCCTGTCAATAGCAATGCTGTTAGACTAGTACAGTACAGCTAGAATAATTATGTAAGCTGGATACTCAAAGGTACCAGCAATGGCATTTTTTTTAAATTGTATAATAAATCTGAACAAAGGAGGGTTGGAATTGTAACAGGGGATTTTTAACAGCCTAGAGTTTCTCTTTATCGATGTTAGAATTAGTATGAAAGGTCTTCTAAGGATATTATTATTGTACAAGTGTAAAGTTCCTAAGGGTATAGCAGCTCACACAAGTCCTGCAATGGGATTGTCCTTGGTAATTAAAGCCCTTATTCACATAGCTACGGTAATATTCCCATGTGCAGTGACCATTGGTATGGCATAATGTATTATGCTACTTGCATAATGCGCATTACCATAGCAACGCTCGTGTTACTTGTGTACTGTGGCAATAGTACCAGTAATATTGCCTATTACCGTTGCTACGTGAAACACCATCTATGTCATAAAGAGGGAGTGATAGGCATTTATGAGGAAAATAACAAAACTGTCCCAGTCTCTCTTTCAGGGAGGTAGACATGGGAATGCTATACTTGTGTTTGTAAACAGAATGCATCAATGTGTCTGGACCACAACTAGTGGTGGGCCGAAATTACACCCATGCATAGTTACGCATCGTAATTTGCATTTATGCATCATAATACGTAATTGCTAACCATAACTCCGCATGTATTTTCCGAGTAACTTCAGATGTGAATGTTTTTACGCATACAAATGGATTTTTTGCATTGAATATTTAAATAATAGCTGCATGTGCCGTATATTGGCTGATGAACGCAAATTTTGTTTGCATACAAACGCATTTTTTGCATTGAATATTTAACTAATAGCCGTACATGCGCAATACACTATCGAATATATGCGATACATATAATTACATAATTACAGGTGTAATTATAATTCACACATGTAGTATGCACAATTGTGAAAAATTACACAAAATTTTGCATAATCGTAATTGGCCCATTACGAGCACCACTAACCACAACTTTTTTAAGTGAACTGTTTCAACAAGTGGAGGAACTTCATACATGTGATTATAGTGAATGAAAATGTTCCTGTGCAGGGACATAACTGTAGGAGAGCAGCAATTGCTTTGGCCTCCATTTGTGCTCATTCCTTCTATGGGGATAGGGGGAAGGGGTGCAGGCACAACTGCTAACCTCCTCTGCCCCCTCATTATGCAGGATGTTTCCTCTACATTAGGTGTTTATGTGACTACACTTGTTAAGGGTGTGAAGAGCATGATAGTCAAACTTGGTTTATGACCCTTTCAAGATAAGCCCTAGGCTGTAATAGAGATGCTGGTGAACAGTTCGCCAGCGAATCTCTATGGGCCACTACTACTTCCGGGTAGTTTGATCGCGCGCCTGTTGCCGGGTACTCTCTGCGCATGAGCATCACGCACATGTGCAGGAAGTGCCCGGCAACAGGCGCGCGATCAAGAACGCGCACCGCTGGCCCAGCGCAGCCGTACTAATACAGGTCATATCAACCCGGAAGTAGTACAGGGTGAGGGGTTCGCCAGCGAACTGTTCGCGAACCATTAGCCGACAACTCTAGGCTGTGAAGGTCACCAAGGGGAGGTAATTAAAAGGGTGTGAATAATAGGGGGTGCTATTAAGGTTTTTCTGGGGGCCCCCATGATTTATAGTTATGCCTCTGTTACTGTGAGAGTACTACTACCACAGAAGGGTGTGACTACATTCTGCTTAAACTTGGGAAATAAGCTTTTTAAACCATTACTGGATGCATGAGATACAAAGTTTGTTTGTTTGATGGCTGTAATTATGCTTCCACTGGATGTGATGAGATCTTGAGCAACATGTTAGACCATTTACAAAAATGGGCACACAGAGAGCCCAATATAGTTTAGTAAGTACTGGTAATTAATGAATCTGAAGGAGCAAGAAAGAGGATAATCACAAACCAGGGTTACCTCATAGGCAATCACTGTACATGTAGGTGAGGATGTTAGACCTGTCCCCATTGAAGACTAAAAAAGTCGCTCTCTGTAGATCAGAAAGAAATGGGTATATATCACCCCTCCACTAGGGGTGGACTCAAGTATTGTATATAGTAAACAAAGGCGCCAGCAGAATAAAATAGACTAAAATTGTTAAAAGATGCTTGTTAAAATTGATTAAAGATGCTTGGAAGGGAGTGGTAGACTTACCTCCTAAAAGCTGTCAATTTGAAAATGACATAAATTGACATACTCCACAAAGTGTTGCAATACGCTTCACAGGTATGCTGCTTCATCAGCCAGTAAAAAAAGGTGCCTGGTGCATCCCTGACCATTCACTGTTATATACTTCTTTTTACTGCCTGATGAAGCAGGGTCATACCTGTGAAGCGCATTGCAACACTTTGTGGAGTATGTCAATAAATTTATGTCATTTTGAAATTGACAACTTTTGTGTCTGCTTTTAGGAGATAAGTCCACCACTGCCTTCCAAGCATCTTTTAAAATGTTAGTCTATTTTATTCTTTTGGCGCTTCTGTTTCTATGTACAATGTTAGTCCACTTGCAGGTTGAGACACATCAATCTATACCATTCACAGACACACTGACAACATCATCTACTGATACAAAAACAGGGACAGTTTGTTTTATTTTTTTCAATCAGCTCTTATACATGAAATGGCAAGTTCTTTGTGGGAAACAAAAAAGGCACAGAGAGACCGGGAGCCCGATCTGGTGTATTATCAAAAGGACACCAGAATATGTGTGTAATAAGAGGAAATATACTCACGAAGTTTAGGTTGCTATATATATGCAACCACTTTTGATCGCATGTGAGGAAGTACCGTCCTCACTCGGCATTGCTTCTAGCAGTGTGGTTGGTCGCAGCTCCAAGAGAAAAGTATGCCACTGGAAGAGCCTTCCAAGTGTGCGCTCCCCTAGACAGGGGTAGAATGAATTGGGAGAAGGGTAGGAGGCGCCCGTGGACTTATAACAGTAACCTTAGTAGTAATACAAATAAAGTACTTGAGTTCCTACCTTAACATAGCAGGACTCATACGTACAGTAGTAGTTGAAGTTTTTCAAGCTGTATTTGGGCAAAAATGACAATGCATTTTGCGGCCAACCCGCTTCCTCAGGTCTATAGATGTGCCTAAGGTATCCACGTGTAGGTCCTGAGCACCATATCTACTAAGGTTACTGTTATATGTCCACGGGCGCCTCCTACCCTTCTCCCAACTCATACATGAAATGACTTTCAAAAACTTGTAATAATTCAAAATACCGAACGTTAGAGTTAATTTATGCAAAAGAAAATCAAAAGAGCCTGTTACATGATTCATTGCATTGTTTCCTGGTGAGATGGACTGGCAAGTTCTTTACCACTGAGTGACTAAATGATAGGAAAAGAGCTCTCTTTCTGCCACTCTATAAACTGACTCATGCTCATGCTGTGTGTAACAAAAAACAAAACAATAACAAAAAGGATGGAAGCTAAAAGTGTTGCTTTTCTCCAGAGCAGCCAATTAGATCAAAACTAATGCATTTTTTTTGCATATATGCATGTGTATTTATTCCCATAAAGGAGTGCTTTAAATTGATCTCTGCTTTGCTTGCCTGGTAGTTTCAGTCTCTAGGATCCTTTTTCCATGAGCAATGCATCAGACAGCATACATGGATCGCTGGAGCCTGAATGAAATTAATTGAATTACAATATTTCTAAATACACACACACACACAAAAAATCAGGAGCAACCGAGAGCCCAATGTAGTGTAGTGTAGTATGTACCACACAAAGGTGGTCTCAAATTGCATAAAGTAGAGTGATACTCACAAACACAGGTCATCTTAACATGCAACCACTGTAAGAGCAGGTGGGGGAAAATAAGCCTGACTTCACTTGGTTTAAGAAGACGCTCTCTGTAGTAGCTAGAAGCAAGGGGTAACACCCCTCCACCGAGGGTGCACAATAGGCAGTAAAACTGTTTCTAGTGTATTTTACTTTTGTTGGTTCCTCTGTTTTAACAGTTGTTTCTGCAATCCTAACATCTAATTTTACGTGTGTGTATGTTTTGTATTTATTGGTCTCTTTACCTGGCCACCTCTTAATACCTAATTTGCATTAAAACGTTAATATGTGTAATTTCTTATCCACTAGATAAAAAAAAAATAGTAAAGAATAAAAAACTGAAAAATACTGCAGATTTCCCCTTTTTCCCTCCAATATATTCTTGCATCAGAAAAATATTAAACATCACAAACAAATACGTGAATTGGTTTAAAGGTCCTCCTAGTGGATGAACTGGCCAGCGTGGCAAGTGGCAAGTCTTAGTTTACTGCCATGTTTCACAAATAACATCCGATTTTAAAGCAGAAGCAGTTCTCAAGTCTGAAGACTGACTTTTTATTACAACAGTAAATTGAAAACCTTTCTGCTCATAAAGGTTTACTAGCCAGGGCATGAAGTGAAGCTTCCAAAAATGAAACATTTACTTTTCATATGTTCCTAATAAATATATAGGTTTAACAATATTTCACAGCAATAAACAAAATAGTAAAGAAGCAAAAGAAAAAAAAAATGTACCACCCCATGTAGTATGAGGATCAACAGATACTGAAAGCTATGGGCAGATTGTGTAGCTAAACCCTCATACTACATGGTGGTGGTAAAATTAGCCAGTGATTGGCCAATGATAATTGAAAGTGTGTATCAGGTTTTAAGGTAGTGTACACACATCCAATTTCAATTATGACAATTTTGCCACATCTATATAGTATGAGAGCTTACATACACAACACACATCCAATCTTGATTGTGCAAATTTTGCCACATCTATATAGTATGAGAGCTTACTTACACAATCCATTCATTGGGCTTGATTCACAAAAGAGTGCTAACTGTTAGCATGTCCGTTTTCACGCGAATTTTCACGTTTGTGCACGATCACGAATTTTTGCACGCAATTAAACTGTTTCGCACGCAAACACAAATTTTTGTGTGAAATCATTATCGTTTTTGCGCGAAAATTCGCGATCGCGCGCAAACGTGAAAATTCCCGTGAAAACGGCCATGCTAACAGTTAGCACTCTTTTGTGAATCAAGCCCCTAGTGTTTAAAATCTTTTGGCTAACATACTACATGGAAAAGGTCAAATTGGCCAAGCAAAATTGGATGTGTGTATGCACCCTAAACATTTGTAAACAATAGCAGTTGTTATTTGTACTGCAGTGTTAAGGAAATTACATTTTTAGTTGTGATTTCAGTTATGCATTGCTTCAAAACATTGCTAACAAAGCATGCAATCAAGGGGGTAAAAGGCAGTACTTACTGGGCCTAGGGCCATGTACACACTTTCAATTATAATTGGCCAATCACTGACCAATTTTATCACCTCCATGTAATATCATGGTTTACCTACACAATCTGTTCATAGTATTCAATATCTGTTGGCCTTCATCCTACATGAAGATGGAAAAAAATAGCCAGTGATTGGCCAATCATAATTGAAAGTGTGTACCATGAATAAAAGGGGGAAGCTCAAGATATAATTTTACAAGGGGTGCCCAAAAAGATTCCTGTTATGTACCTTATATGAGGCCCACAAAATATATGGATTCTTATGACAGTTGTGAATGTTAGCATTGCTACCTAAGACGGGCAGTCAGATGGCTAATTGTCACTTTACTGCATTGTGTAATCCAATAGGTATCAGTCATAAGAAAAGCACAGAAATGACCTCAAAAAGCAGATCACATTCATTCAAGGTCCATTGAGCACACATGTTCATCAAAAAACTGCAAAGATGTAAAGGAAAAAGGAACAGTTAAAGGTTTAGCTCAGCCTTTCAAAATGTCATTCTCAAAAAAAGGGAGACTTCCATTAGTCAGTCAGAGTTCATAGCTGATACACAATTCTAGCCAGCACTGCAGTTTCTGTATATTATGACAACTATGAAACTGTGCAGTAGCAACAGTGCTGGCAACAAAAATGTAATTTTTTTTTGCCAGGTGAAGGGGAGATAGGAGAAGTCAGGAGATATGTGCTCATACAGAATTATGGGATGCAGGGGGAGTCTGAACAGCTTTCTGTACAGTAAAAATGCACTTTTGTCTCAACAGGTGATGGAACTACAGGGGACAGCCAGCCAGGTAATTGTAATACATTTATTTCAAAAAATACAGCATACAACACTAAAAAGCTGCAAATCAAGTGCATTTAAAAAGAAAGGATAAAATAGGGCTTTAATAACCTTCCTGGCTATATAAGGAGTAAAGGATGTGTGAATAACAGACAAAAGATTCGGACTGGGTTAGATAACATTTTACAGGATTTCCCTACTGTATAGACTCCCTTTCAAGTATTGGATCAGTGGCCTACAGAGAGAACAACATTACTCAAAAGAATACTGATAGAAATGTAGTATTGCTTTCTATATTGCTGGTAAATTATTATCATTTACTGTTTATATAGTGCCGACATATTTCGCAGCGCTGTACAGAGCATATTGTCTCGTCACCAACTGTCCTTCGAGGAGCTCACAATCTAGTCCCTACCATGGTCATATGTCTATGTGTATATCGTGTAGTGTATGTATCATAGTCTAGGGCCAATTTAGAGGGAAGCCAATTCACTTATCTGTATGTTTTTGGGACATGGGAGGAAACCGGAGTGCCTGGAGGAAAGCCACGCAGACACGAGGAGAACATACAAACTCCTTGCACATGTTGACCTGGCTGGGATTCGAACCGGGGACCCAGTGCTGCAAGGTGAGATTGCTAAATACTACGCCACCGTGTTAGAATATTGACAAGGAATGAATAAATGTTGTAAACATAATTAATAATTTCCATTTCTTAAGATACATAGCGACAAATAAAGTCACTTTGATCTTAAATCAGTGCAAGCTTTAGTGTGGTTGTTGATAAGTGGTTATGGGCATACTAAGCAAGGAGAATTGATGTTCTGAGTCTCAGTGGGGCATCTCCCATTAATCTATTGATTCACTTATCTCTTCAATAACCCCCTGTTTTTGCTATATCGTCTCAATTGCTTTTCCTGCAGTCATTGTGGCTTGCTGCTGTGAGAGCTCTAATATTATTCTTCTATTTCCTTGATTGTTTCTGAATTATTTTTTTTGGCAAGATGATAAGTGTGTATCAAAGACAGAGAATGCATATTATAGCTATTTACTGGTTATGCTTATGTTTGTGCCAGACAGAGCTACAAGGAGACCACAAAATGAAATCAGTAAATATATAAAATGCTTCCAAAGCAGAACATGTTCTACTTGTGTATAAATTGTATTTCTGGGTTGCTATATTCTGAAGTCTAACATGGAACAAAAGATCTGGTATTACTCTATATCATGGCAGAAACACATTAGCTCTTAAAAAACAGCATGAAAGCCACATGATAACCTTTCCTCCAGGATTTATCAACCTGAAGTTGGATTTCTATTTTGGAGCAAGATACCTAGGATTAGGTTGGAGATCACATAGGCCAAAATGGTTTCCTACACCTGACCTAGACTGACCCAGGCCCCTTAACCAAACGAAGATTAAAAAACAGAGAGCCTCTGTATGCTGCTAGGACAGAGAGAGTCTGCAGCAATAACTCACCCACTTGCCCGTAAATCATTAGAGGTGTGATACGCCACCTCTTCCATAACGCCACCTCTTCTGGTAAAACCACTGTGGCTTTTTTTTCCAGAAGTTTTTCAGCATAAGTGACGTGAAATGTCCTGGAAGAATAAAGCCGGGAGGGACTCAAAAAGTGCCATAATAGACAAGTGATGGAAGCCAATATTCTAAGGCCACATAGGACTGGAACAGAGCCATTACCAATACATGACAACAATCATTTCTCATTAATGTGCACAGATAAATAAAAAATAATTACATTGAATATAATGCAATTGCAATTTTTGGGCAGGATCAAGTAACTAAGATAATTTATATGGATATTTGGCATGTATTGCATGGCATATATTACCCTCCAACTTTTCCTTTGCTTACAATTACTGGTAAAATTAATGTTATCTGATAGTTTTAATGATTGGCACCCAATAAACGTAAACAGATCCTGAGCTTAACTCAACACTATGTCAAATCCATCATTAACCTTACTTTATTTTAAGAAATTGAAATATTCGTAACACCTGAAACTAGCATCACTTTGGACGGTGAGTTCTGGTAGCTGTATCCTTCAGAACTGTGTTAAGATGAACGGATGCCAATTCAGTCTTCTCAATCTATTTCTAATATGCATATACACAGTTACATCTGGCATCTTCTGAACCTTTGTGCATCTATGCACACATATCTGCACTCTGTTTTACCTCATAAATAAGCATATGGGCCAGCAGAATGTGTATCCTAAGGTTCTACAAGCTGTGAGCAACTCCTAAGGTCTAAGCTATTTGTGATGTGCATGAGGAAAAATTTACATAGCAAAGAATGTTTAAATGTATTCCTAATTCCAAGTTTTTCCATTGAGTTCATTGAATTCAATGGGGGCATTAAACTATCCTCCAAAAGAGCAGTAAAGCTCTTCAGACCCTCTTTGGTGTGGTTGTGAATGCTTTCTCCTTACTTGGGACCCAGAATGACTTTAGTTTACAAAATAAAACAAGGTCTGAATTTAAGACACTACAAGGATCTAGACACCCCTTAGCAATGTATTGCAGCAAACTCAACTTGTTAGATACACCTGGACTGTGCCATTGTATACTAATCAGTACCTTGCATAGCTCCTTAAGGCATAGAGTTTGGGGAGAAAACACGTCTCTGATGGGCCACTCGAAACATAACAAAGGTGCTGAATGGCCAGGAAACCTCAGTAGACTTTGTATAGCTTGCTGTAATAGTGAATTAAGTATTTAAAGGGGAACTTCAGCCTAAACAAACATTCTGTCAAGAAGTTACATTACTTATGTTAATTAAAATAAATAGGTAATATAATCTCTTACCCACTCTATTTTAAAACAACAAGCAAATGTTAGTGATTTCCAGGGCCGGATTTCTGGAAAGGCTACAAAGGCCATGGCCTAGGGTGATAAAATCGGATAAAATAAGAAGGGCGGCAGGACTTGGAGAGAGAAGAGGTTATATGTCAAAGTAAATAATCTCTTCTGGTCCCGCAGTGCAGCCAGACAGCGCCCTGCTCTGCACAAATAGCTGAATTCCAGAGTTCCCCAATCCCTGCATCTCTCTCTCTCAATTCCTGGTGTGTTATGACAATCATAATCTGCTGTCACCTCACCTGATGGTCCATCCTCTGTATGATGGACATACAAGTTGATGTGAGAAATACCAGGGATTTTACAAAGCAGATAAAACTAAGTTTCGCTGAGTTCTAATGCAGGCATTCACAAACATTAGTGAGCTCTGCTAGTTTTTTCACCTTCTCTTTTTTACAGCTGTGGCACTGACCCCAGCAGCTGTTTATTAGACTCTTATCTAACCCTAATTTATTGCTTTTTTTTCTTCCTAGCCAGTGATCTCTTCTCTGCTTCAGTTAACTCCTTCCTGACTCATTTTTTGTCCTTCAGCTCTGACCATCTATGAGAACTGCAGGAATAAAAATGTTGTTTGCTTCCCTTTCATTGCTAAACTGTCACCTGAGCTGTTACTACCTTTATGCTAGTGGTTTAGCATCCTTCTTTCCTGTAGCATTAGAGCATTGTACCATCGTAGCCATCAGTAAAAGCAGAGAGTTTTGAATCAGGATAATACCATTTATTGGCTTAAAAGAAAATACATTAAAATATTAAAATACATTAAAAATTCAAAAGAGATACATAGATTTTTCAGAAAATATAAATAAATGTAATTCAGATGCTTTAAAGTGGAGCTGAACTCTTGCATGCACCCTGTATGTATTTAGAGAGCCTTTCTAATTCCTCCACATCTGTGTCTAATCACAAGATGTAATTTGATATCTCCCCTGTGTCACCTGACTGCCACAGCATCTAAGTTCATTTGAAAGCACAGGATGTTAGCAATATGTCTGCTTCCATGAAAGCAGGAATTAGACACACTGCCAATTTATTGCAGGATTTGTATCAACTGTAACAAAGAAATGTTTTTTCTTTAAAGGTTATTATGTTGTTGTGTATCTTTTAGAGTAGAGAGGACGTTCTGAGGTCAGGTCCACTCTAATTACAACAGAGCATCCAAAGTGGGTCTTGACAGGATGTTTGCTACTTACCTATTCTCTGTTTAGAATAGGCTTCTCTCCATTGCACAGAGGATAAAGAAGCAGTGCATGTTCTGGCCACTCGTGCTCCCTGTAATTTCCCACTCCTGCCCAGATGTGCACAGCAACCGAGGCCAGTATAGTGTTATGCATTCTTGATGAGTACCGGTCATACATCAGCGTCATTTCTCAAGTATGTATGCCCAGCACTATGGGCTGCTGTGCACATTTGGGCAGGAGTGCAAATTACAGGAATTGTGAGAGGACAGAGCAGCCACTGATTCTTTGTTGAACGAGGGGCACAGCAGCACAACTGAAATGAGCCCATTCAAACCAGTGATCACTAGTCAGAGTATTGGACAGAATGTTTTTTGGTGGTGGTGGTGGTGTGTGTGTGTGTGTGTGTGGGGGGGGGGTTGGTAACAGAAGGCCTAGGGCAGTGGAAAGTAAAAATCCGGACCTGCCGATTTCCTGGGGGCAGCCATCTTTTTCATGGGGCAGCAATCTTTTTTGTTGAAAGGAGGTGACAAGGAGCATGAGACACAGTTCCAACTGTCCTGTGTCCTGATAACCCCTCCCAGCTGCACACACTAGGTTTCAAATCTCAAATTCAAAATGTAAAAAAACAAATTTGCACCAAAACAGCAGAAAGAGAACAACAACATCAGAAATCCCATCATGCTTTGCACAGCATCAGGGGAAAAATGCCTGGGCAGGTTTCTTATGTGCAGCTAAAAATGAGGCTTGGGTAAGAAAACCAAACTTCTGATGCTGTGAAACTGTTAAAGAAACACCAAGCCTTTTCAGTGCTGCTGAGTAGATTTTTAGTCTGGAGGTTCACTTTAAGGAGGAATTTATTGAGAATGTACATAGCCCAACTTTAAATGTTTTGTCTCTCTAACTTGAGTTAAGTCATGTTTCAAAATCATTTCTTCAAGCAATGCTAGAGCAAATTCAAACATGGAAATTGCTCTGATTAATGGGTAAAACGCTAGACATTTTTAGAGTGCCCTACTGCCCAATTAAAATTGACCTCTGCATTACTCACGAAGTTAAGCCATAGAATAAAAACAGTATTTTTGTTCTGTTTTCATCGGCGTGAAATAAAATTAATATGTGTTGTGTTTAACCATAACCACTGATATATTGTGAAAGCTATTGTACTTTCTTTGCCAAACATTGCAGAAAAACAATTAGCCACAAAGTGGAATCATTGTAATTATATAGGAAAAGCATAATAGAAAAACAATATAGAGCAGTATTAAGAATAATTATGAATATCATACTGCACAAATCTAGAAGTACTGCATAACTTTGTCTATGTTGCAGATGGGATACATATAATAGCAGAATATTTCACAAAGGGGCCATTTGAGCTACAATTTTTTTTCCCAATCAGCATATAAAAGGATTTCCATGGTGATGTATATATATACATCACCATGCTATTTCTTTTTAAATCAATACAAAGGAAAGTTAGCTGCATCTCTTGCCATTTTTACTGGATGTCAATATTAGATACGTTAAAATAAAATACTGCTTTTAATATGTGTCTTTTCTCCAGATCAATCCAAGAACATCTGCAGATGTGCAGCAATTCACCAAGGGAACATCAGTCGCCTCATTTCAAGCAATAAATGAAAGTACTAAGAACAAGGTAATGTTTCATGGAAATGGCTCCCATTTCAAAGACGGTTCTTCCTTTTCCCCTGAAAATTACTCTTGTATCATAGTTCCTAAATGAAAGTTCCTATATGGCGTTATTGCATTTTAAAATATAGTTTTCAGCACAATCAATACAAATGAAGCAAATGAATTAGGCATAATCCACACATCACACTAACACTGTCCTCTAGATGTCAACCTATTGATTACTAGGACTTCAGATAATCCATTGCTGAGAGACTATGTGAACCCAAAGGAATTTCACCTTGAGTTTTGCATATTGGTTACTATTTGTCTAATGTAATGGAAATGCTGACTTACAGTTTGTGTCATGAAAATGAAGTGACCTTATGAAATATATTCTAGTTTTGAATGTTTATTTTTCCTTTGTTCCTATCAGAATATCAGAAAAATATTTGGTGTCAGGAACAGAGGTAGCATCTATACATTCTAAGGTCCCCATGTGCCATTGTTGCAGGGTCTCTGCATGTCAAACCCTCTTTTGAAAAAAGATCTGTTTTTTTTCACGCATAGAGACTGATGCACTATCTAATGTAAGAGTGAACAGAGGCGCCAGCAGGATAAAATGTACTAAAAGGTTTAAAATTCCTCAGGAGGCAGTGGTGGACTCACCTCCCCGAAGTAGACAGGATACTGTCAGTTTTTATACAACAACAGATTTATTTATATACTCCAAACAAACAATGCAACGCGTTTCACAGGCATATTCCCGCTTCCTCAGGCAATAAACAGATAGGAGTACACAGTACAATGTCAAGGTCACGATAAGCGCCTCTGGTAAAAACTTTATACTATATACTTTTCAATTCCTACCTATTGTTTTGCTTACTACACAGTATTGGGCTCTCGGTGTCCCTACTTTTCTTTATTGATGCACTCTCTAATCTGCTTAGGATGCTACTGATTTCATTGAATGGCCAACCATGTGCATAAATGAATGCAAAAAAAGGTTAACTGAATAATTGCTATTAACAAGTATTTACTGATCATGGCTAGCTGAGCTATGCTTTTGTTATGTCAAAAAAATGTTCAATTTTCATCTGTTTTATTTTGATGTCAGTAAATAAATAAAAAAAATCTAGACACCAGCCGCAGCCCCCCAGCCACAGTGACTTGATAATGAGAACAGGGAGTGCCCACTTTTACAATAGGATAGGAATCCCCCTAAACCAGCGGTAGGGAACCTTGGCTCTCCAGCTGTGATAAAACTACAAATCCCAGCATGCATTTGCCTCTATTAATCATGACTGTGGCTGTCAGACTCCTGCAATGCATTGTGGGGCTTGTAGTTCCTTAACAGCTGGAGAGCCAAGGTTCCCTACCCCTGCCCTAAACAATAGTTACCAGCTTTCACTGGCTGTCATTGGTAGGAGCTAGGTGCTTTGTAGGTGGGTGGCATAGACTCCCCTTGCTCATTGCTGGTGGGCACATGAACCGTTTGGATGCCTCCTCGTCAGGCTGCGTGTAGGGGTCTATGTATGACCCCTTTGAGACAATACACTATGTGGGATGTAAATTGAATTTATTATTTTAGCTAATATTCATTTTTTGTAGCATGCATTCTTTATGTGCCACTTAGTAAAAATGTCAGCATTTTCCCTCAAAAAATTCAATGACTCCAATTTTGATTAAAATGCCAGCATTGTCCATTCCTGGACTTCACAAGATAAGCCTAAATTGGCAAAACACATTGTTATCCTGAAACAAGCACCCTAGAGATCCACGGTGTTAAGTGTACAAAGTAGTCACAAGAGAAATATTAATTAAATACAGCACTAAGTTTCAGCGTAAGTAGCTGCTGCATCAATTAATTACATAGGGATTTAATCTGTTCCTGGTCATGTAGTCTGGTCTCCTGCTGTATGCTTCCCAATGACGCTGCAATATCTACAAGGAAACGGAAGAGGCAAAGCACGCACCATCCAGTAGTAAAAGACTTAATTATTGTACAAAATTACATCTGACCACCTAGAGCTTTACTAGTTCTGTACCAGCAGCCATATTACGGACTGCTGACACGGTAAAACACAGCTTCCCGATGAATAGGCGTGCATACCTGCTGCTCTCGCCGGTCACAACGCTGCCCCATTGCCGCAAGCTCCTCTCTCTGCCGTCTCTATGATGGCAGAGTGCTGACAGCTGGTCAGGAGCTGCTTTCATTGGCTCCTGATGCTGTCTATCAATGAGAGCCAATGTGATTGGCTCTCCGTGATCACACAGTCAGGAGCCAATGACAGCAGCTCCTGACCTGCTTACAGAGCTCTGCCGTCTTATAGACGGCAGAGCGAGCGAATGGCGGCAGGTTCAGAGTAGTGTTGGGCGAACATCTAGATGTTCGGGTTCGGGCCGAACAGGCCGAACATGGCCGCGATGTTCGGGTGTTCGACCCGAACTTCGAACATAATGGAAGTCAATGGGGACCCGAACTTTCGTGCTTTGTAAAGCTTCCTTACATGCTACATACCCCAAATTAGCAGGGTATGTGCACCTTGGGAGTGGGTACAAGAGGAAAAAAAATATTTGAAAAAGAGCTTATAGTTTTTGAGAAAATTGATTGTAAAGTTTCAAAGGAAAAACTGTCTTTTAAATGTGGAAAATGTCATGTTTCTTTGCACAGGTAACATGCTTTTTGTCGCCATGCAGTCATAAATGTAATACAGAGAAGAGGTTCCAGGAAAAGGGACCGGTAACGGTAACCCAGCAGCAGCAGCACACGTGATGGAACAGGAGCAGGCGCAGGAGGAGAAGGCCATGCTTTTTGAGACACAACAACCCAGGCCTTGCATGAGGACAAGAAGCGTGCGGATAGCATGCTTTTTACCGCCATGCAGTCATAAATGTAATAAAGATAAGAGGTTCAATAAACAGGGACCGGGCGTCAACGCTAACCCAGCAGCAGCAGACGTGATGGAACAGGAGGAGGCGCAGGAGGAGAAGGCCACGCTTTCAGGTGCAACTCAGGCCTTGCATGAGGACAAAAAAATGTGTGCACAAAGCAATGCAATGAGTAGTTTTCAGGACACAATGGGCTATTCGGAGGAGCTATTCCCACCCCCACAATCTTCTACCTGTGAAAGGTCAATGGAACAGCCACAAATGTTGTGCCCGGATTCACAACCTTTTTCTGTGGAAAATGCACCTCGCACTGAAATGCAAGGCGAGGCCGAGGATGAACATGACGTCAACAACTCAACATGACGCAAAATGGGGGCGGAACAGAAAGCTGCTTTCAATGTTTTGAAGGCCTTAATTGCCTCCGGTGGCCAGTTAGATGCATCATTCATCACACCCAAATCCCAGAGCAATGTGTGCAGGAATTTGAATCTCAGGAGGTGTACCGAGATCATCTGGACAAGTGACCAAGTGACAAAGTGACTAGTGACAAAGTGACAAAGTGACAAAATGACAAAGTGACAAAATGACAAAGTGACAAGTGACAAAATGACAAAGTGACAAGTGACAAAGTGAGAAGTGACAAGTGACAAAATGACAAAGTGACAAGTGACAAAATGACAAAGTGACAAGTGACAAAGTGACAAGTGACAAGTGACAAAGTGACAAGTGACAAAATGACAAAGTGACAAGTGACAAAGTGACCAGTGACAAAGTGACAACTGAGAGGTTGTTCTGGGGAGCTCCACTGCACTCAGTCGCATATGAGGAGAGGTCTCGTCGGGACTGCTGATCCTCCTCAGCTTGCTCAAAGCCTTGAGGGTTCCTGAAGATCCTCTGCTTGGAGTTCGCCGGGGTTCAGCTTGGTGTCGGGGTCGGCGGCGTCCTCCTCACTCCAACGTGGCAGATCTTCTGTTGAAGGAAAAAAAAAAAACATTGTTAAAAGTCCAGTACCGCTTCTGAAGGACTCACCAAGAGATGCAGGAGCGCTTCAATCCAGCGCACCATCGCTCGCTGGGTGATGTCCCTGCCTACGCGCTGGAATTCTACGCTGCACATGCTAGCACGCTTTTGCGCAGTGCCGAGGCGCATTCCAGCAGCTAGTAGCTACCAAGCTTCTGTGGATCTGATTGGGCCACCATGTTGGATCTCTGCCAAGTCCTCCAAAATTTTGAGCAATCCACGTTGCGTGACTGAGCAGTGACAACTCTACAGTCAGCATTACAATACCACTGCTGTGTTTACTGAAGAAATCAATGTTGAAGATGGAAACCGCTGGCATGATGCAAGTGGGGGATTCTGAAGATGAAAACGATCAGCGTGATGATACCAACATCAGGCAACCTGCCTCAGGAAACGCTGGTCCCAGCTATGACAAAGAACAGGACGAGGAACAGCTGGAGTTGGAGCAGGAATTGGATGCCCCCACTGCCGAGGGACAGAGCGGTGCACGTTGGACTTCCACAATTTAGCGGGAAAGGACAGCAGAAGAGGAAGAAAGTGATGCTGGTGACGAATATGGTGCATCACAACAATCACAACTCTTACAAGAACATGAAGATAGAGGAGTCTGGCAGGACTCTCTGGCACACATGGCTCAATTCATGCTAGACTGCATTGAAAGCGGCCCGCGCATTATTCACTATTCATTATTATTCATTATTCTGGAATCTGGACAACACCAATTACTGGGTTTATACCCAGTTTATACAAACACAATGTTAAAAAACTGATTGAAGAAAGTGTCAGACAGGTCAAAAATGGAACAATTCCAGCAGGCCCTTGAGGATGGAGACTTTAGAGAGGAGACTGACATCCTCCTCCTTCTCTAGCCAGTTGTACGCCGACAGACTGACTTCAGCAAACCCAGGAGGACCAGGAGGGCAGCAAAGAACACAAGCTGCTGCTAGTGCCCAAAAGGGAATGGTATTGGCAGTGTCCTTGGAGTGGGAACATTTTCTGACACCCATGCAGCAGCCCACAGAACAGCAATCGGGCAGTTCCACGTCCTCCAACACCAATCGCCTAGAGAAGATGGTCAAGGTCCAGGACTACATGTCAGATGGCGTAGCTGTGTTGAACAATCCATCTGCAGACAGACGGTGAGTGTGACAGGCAGCACAGAAGGACCATGGCAACTCACTCATAGTACCACAGTTTGATAGTGCTGCCCAAAAAATTATATGGATCCGTGGACCCGGGCACTGCAGGCAGTACTGGGAAGTGGGAACGCAGATTTTAGTACCTAAACACACGATACAACATGTTTTCCGGGGTCGGACTCTGAGGCACATACAGATGGTCCCGATCATCATCCTCATCATACAACTCTTCTCCTGAGTCTGACCCACCCACCACCTCTGCCACCCCAACATCCCCAGACACAGACCCCTCATCGTCCTCAACATTAACTTGGGATGCTGGCCTGAGCCCGACCTCCTCCTCCACATCAGGCCCCATCATCTCCTCAATGGCAGCCCTCATTAATCGTTCTGGCGACGGACCGATGGACACAACATTCTCCTCCGGAGAGGGCTGCTGCTGACCGCTGGCTGCTGTAGTGGATGTTATAGCTTGCGTGGGGCGTTGGCTGTTGCTGTTGTTGGGAGTGCTGCTCACAGCGGAGGTCTCTGAGGAACTCATGGTGAGCTCATATAGTGGTTGGCGGTGAGTGGAGTATTACTGATCCCAGCAATATACACACTGACTGGCAGAGTACGCAATGCTATATAGTCTGGCTGAGCGGTGTACACAGAGTGGCAGTACACACAATGCTATATAGTCTGGCTGAGCCGTGTACACAGAGTGGCAGTACACACAATGCTATATAGTCTGGCTGAGCGGTGTACACAGAGTGGCAGTACACACAATGCTATATAGTCTGGCTGAGCCGTGTACACAGAGTGGCAGTAAACACAATGCTATATATAGCGTGGCTGAGCGAGGTGCACAGTGGCAGTACACACAATGCTATATTAGTCAGGCTAAGCCGTGTACACAGAGTGTCAGAAAACACAATGCTATATATAGCGTGGCTGAGCGAGGTGCACAGTGGCAGTACACACAATGCTATATTAGTCAGGCTAAGCCGTGTACACAGAGTGTCAGAAAACACAATGCTATATATATAGCGTGGCTGAGCGAGGTGCACAGTGGCAGTACACACAATGCTATATATAGCGTGGCTGAGCGAGGTGCACAGTGGCAGTACACACAATGCTATATAGCCAGGCTAAGCCGTGTACACAGAGTGTCAGAAAACACAATGCTATATATATAGCGTGGCTGAGCGAGGTGCACAGTGGCAGTACACACAATGCTATATATAGCGTGGCTGAGCGAGGTGCACAGTGGCAGTACACACAATGCTATATATAGCGTGGCTGAACGAGGTGCACAGTGGCAGTACACACAATGCTATATATAGCGTGGCTGAGCGAGGTGCACAGTGGCAGTACACACAATGCTATATTAGTCAGGCTAGCCTAAGCCGTGTACACAGAGTGTCAGAAAACACAATGCTATATATATAGCGTGGCTGAGCGAGGTACACAGTGGCAGTAAACAATGCTATATATAGTGTGGCTGAGCGAGCGGTGTACTACTGTTCCCAGCAGCGACACACAATGACTGGGGGGGACCCTGGCTAGCGTGGCTGGAGAGCGAACTACCCTGCCTGCCTACCCAAAGCTAAACCCACAGACAAATGGCGGAGATATGACGTGGTTCGGGTATTTATTTACCCGAACCACGTGACCGTTCGGCCAATCAGAGCGCGTTCGGGCCCGAACCACGTGACCCGTTCGGCCAATCACAGCGCTAGCCGAACGTTCAGGGAACGTTCGGCCATGCGCTCTTAGTTCGGCCATGTGGCCGAACGGTTTGGCCGAGCACCGTCAGGTGTTCGGCCGAACTCGAACATCACCCGAACAGGGTGATGTTCTGCAGAACCCGAACAGTGGCGAACACTGTTCGCCCAACACTAGTTCAGAGCGACGGTATCAGCGGGGATGCGTCGTTCATCAAGATGTTGAATCTACGTCCAGTCAGGACCGCAGCACCACCTGCTGGACGTAGATTCATACTGCGTCGGTCCAGGACCAGTTAAAAACAGAAGTGAGGATCCCAGAAGTGTGTGTGTGGAGCACTGAATGGACTGGCAGTGCAGCTGATTCTTGGTCACATGCAATCTGAACTCAGGTTGTATGTGAGCATAGCATCTGACTGATGCAAAATAGCCATAGTACTGAGCTGTTCCATGCTCCACACACCTCTGGGATCCTCACTCCAGCAGGTGCAAAATGATTCAAGTATTTACTGTTGGATGGTAACCACTTGGTCTCTCCCTTTTGTCTGTGGACATTAAATGTACAAAGTGCTGGGATATGTACGTTTTTAATCTCTAAAGCAGGCTATTTACTTGTATCAGTGCATTTACTCTGCTGTGTCCGGTGCTGCTTTAAAGAGGAACTTTATCGAAAAGGGGGAAAAAATAAATCAATACATTTCCAAGTGAGAAGTTACAAAATAGAAGAGAGATCATGATTAATATTCACCATGTAATTTGTTCATGTTGCTTAATCCACAATGCACACAATCATCTTTACTACTGGAAGACATGAAAAAAAAACATACAGCACAAACTGCCATTATCTATAACCACACCCCCTAAGAATGCAATAAAGGTTGTTGTTTTTTATAGATATACATATGCACAGAGGAAGATACTGTTTGCTTGGCAGTTGGAAACAGTTGTTATTTCCCACAATGCAACAAGGCTCAAAGACAGTATACTGTCAGGTCCTAGGTCCTGATATCACATTGTGGGAGGGGTTTCACTACAATATCAGTCATACAGACCACCCTGATGATCTATTTGAGAAAAGGTAAAGATTTCTCATGTGAAAACAGGGTATCAGCTACTGATTGGGGTGAAGATCAATTCTTGGTTACAGTTCATCATTAATGGGAACCTAAACTGAGAAGGATATGGATTTTTCCTTTTAAAATAATACCAGTTGCCTGACTCTCCTGCTGATCCTGTGTCTCTAATACTTTCAGCCTCAGCCCCTGAACAAGCATGCATATCATGCATATCAGGTACTCTGACTGAAGTCAGACTGGATTAGCTGCATGCTTGTTTCAGGTGTGTGATTCAGCCACTACTGCAGCCAAAGAGAGGAGCAGGGCTGCCAGGCAACTGGTATTGTTTAAAAGGAAACCTCCAGATCCTTCTCAGTTTAGGTTCCCTTTAAGACCTCTTAATCAAACAGTGCAAACAGTATGATTGATCACGTCTTCTCTAACTGCACAGAGTGAATTAAATGGTAGGTATGTATAATGCCAACGGACTGTATCAGAGAGAAGCATTTTTTTTTAGTGATGATGGAATGAGGGAACTTGACATGGTATAACTACAGTGTACAAGCACCACACAGCCAATCACCATGCGGCTTCCATAGCTGCATGGTGATTTGCGCTCCGTCGCTTGTACACTGAAGAGGAGTCTGGAGGATGTTCCAGTCGCCAGAGGCAGGTAATGAATAACAGCCTGTGTCCGCTCTGCATTAAGTACAGGATCGGGCCCTCCTAGTCTCCGCCCCCTCTTGGGACGGTTGTTATGCCCTTGGGAACTTGAATTCTTCTTGATATGTAATAACGTAGCAATGATTCAACAAATTTTACATTAATAACTTTATGGTCATTTGGATCGATCCGTTTGATCTATAGAAGAGTTCAGTGAAACATCAGCAGATTCAGATCAGCCAGAAGTGAAATATTTTTATGCAGTCCATTTCGTTTTTCAGATTTCTTTTACTCTTAGAATACAAATACTTATCTTCTCCTTTAAGTTGCTAATGTTTTTTTTTGGTCTTGAAATAAATTCAATACTGGGATAATAATTTGTAATTTGGATTCAGAATCAATCATTGTAGAATCAATTATATCTCAGTAAGCATTCAGAATTCCTCACAGTTATGCCAATTGGATCAGGAGTGTGAAACAGAAATCTAATTTATATTTGTCAGTTGGATAGAAGACATGAGGAAGGAGATAGCTTAGTGTAACTACACAGATAGATGTAATAAAGACATATAGTATCAATGCATTAAACCTAGAATGGAGTTATACAATTATCCAACAATTACACTTAATAGGTTAATTAGCGAAGTACAGTAACGCGCATGTGGTAACCCGGGGAGCAGCACATCAGGGCATCACTTAAGCTTAAACAATTAGGAGACTGAAGAAAGACTGAAAATCATTGAACAACGAATATTCCTATAATCTATGTAACATCAAATAATACCAAAATCAAAAGTAATGTGGCCATTTTCTATAAGGTTTTTTAAATAATGAAATTCATTATTACTTTCCATATTCAAAATGTCTTACATGCTGCAATTGGATGGCAGGGAAGCTGCACCATGTGTCAAACTCATTTACTGAGCCACCTGCTGACATTGTTCTACTTTTACGTCACAGCAGGAATAACATAGTGCCTCTAACCATGACGGCATTACTGCATGCCGAGAGTTAATATGAGCAGGAGGATAATTACAACAAGCCAATCTATGTGTGAAGGTGGCCATATATACCTATTCACCCACGCCAACCAATTCAATTTATATTGGCCAGTTCATCTATTGGTGCCTTAGCTTTGATGATTTTTGCATACACATCTTCAAGAAGGTATTCTGCTTCTTTTTCAGTTCTATCTATCTATCTATCTATCTATCTATCTATCTATCTATCTATCTATCTATCATACAGCTTGAGTTGCCATAATGGCAACCACAGCAAGGCATTTGTGGAGAATTTTAATCCGTCTCTACTTTGAGGTAAGCAGAATAACGTGGAGTGCTGGAGCCAGGCACTCCGCATATATATAAAAAAGGTGCATGGAAATTTGTGGTGCCCATTAATCCTGATAGAAAAATATCAGTATTAAATACAGATATTTTACTATGGCTAAACCTAACCCTACTCATGACACCAACAAAAAAATCAAAGCCGTTGCTGAGGTGGGACTCCAAACAAGCCCACTTGGGCAGATGCCTGGTTTTGGTGGCCACCAATGCAACCCCTATTCTTAAATCACTGGTTTTTGTGTTGCTCAAGTCCCTGCTTTAGGAAAATATAATTACTTTTTTTTTTTTCAAACTATGAGATGCAATTTTTTCTCCTTAAAACAGAATGTGTACATTTCCCATGACTAGAAGTAGCACCCACAATGCATCACTTGAAGAGATGGAATGTACAAATCCTTATTTTATGCCTTTCTAAGCAAAGCATGCATCTAGAACTGCTGAGTTTATAACACAGCTAAGGCTTATAAATGCTGCAGAGCCATATAATCCAACTTTCCCACAGCTGTATCAGGATGTTTTCCCCTCAGTGCAAGTACATCAAGTCTGTTTACTGAGATATCTTCACATAGACTGCAAGAATACACAGTTGGTAACCTGGCAGCTTTTGCCTGCTTTCCACTATACTTCATATGCAACTAACCAAACTGCGGAGTACACTAACTTTTGTTCACAATCTACATTGTTACTACTGTACTATATTTAGATCTTGGCTACTGCATACGGTTTCCTCTGTAGGTCCTGGAAGACTGCTTTCTCTCATACTCTTGATTGCCTAATAGGATGATCGATGAGATGCAAATAATTCTAAGTTCATGCAGGAGTATGTACATTTTGTATGCAAAGTTATGCAGCTTGAAACTGGACCAATCAAGCCCCCCAAGGCATAAATGGATTCATCCATTTTCAGACTAGATCAATTTGTAAAGAAAATGGACAATCCTGCAGGAACTTTGAATTATTTGCATTTCATATAATTCATATTATGGCCTATGGTGGCACCCAAATCTCGGCCACTGCCTGGGGCTCATATTACCTTCTTTGCTGTACATTGCCTATCTAGGATGCATACACACTTCCAATACTTTGCCTAGAAAGATCGTTTTGGGAAGATTCTGTAAATGATCTTTGTAAGAACACATTCCTAGAGCTTATTTTGTTGAATAGAGAGGGTAGGAGAGACGACAAGTATGAGCTGCCCCACTGTAGAGGCACATGTGCTCACACTAGATTTCCAAACATTCTTTTTACAAAATATCTTTCCGGACAACAGTTCTGTAAAGAACTAGCCTGGTTATTTTTGGGGATAATAGACAGGTTTAGCCTGCCTTTATGGCATAACCTGAGTGTAGTCAAGAAAAAGATGCCTTAAAAGGGAACCTGAGCATAGAGTCTGAGACCAAGGAGACCGCCAGATTTATTTTCTTTTCTTTTAAGCAATATCAATTACCAGGCAGTCCTGCTGATCTTTCTGGCATCATTAGTGTCTGAATCCCACACCTGAAACAAGCATGGGACTAACCTAGTCAGATTTCAGTCAGAGCACCTGATCTGAATTCATGGTCTATGGCAAAAGGTATAAGGCCTGTACACATGCTCAATCAATGTAGCCCAATATGGGTTAGTATCCGCTGCCTCAGGCGATATTGCAGGGCTTGCTGTGCAGATTTATTTTACCCTTGCAAATGAGCAACATGTTATTTTCTATAAGGAGGCGGAGCAGGGTGTGAGTGACATCATGCAGTGGGCGGGGCAGAGGATTCTGGGTGGTAGAGTTTTATCTGCCATGTTAGGCTGGGAGCACACTTGTTTGTGAATAAAAAACATGAGTTTTCTGACGTGCATTTCTGCAGTTTTTCCTACATTTGCATTTGTTTGTGGTTTAAATGTTGTTTTTTTCATGCACTTCTGTTTCACATTTTTAATTAATATTTTCATTCAACATTTGAAAAAAAAAATATCCGAACTTTCAAAACACATGGAAGTTGCATGCAATTCACATGGGTTTTTGATTTCCTAGAGCGTAACATTGTTTACGAATCGCATGCAGAATACACATGTGAATCAAGCAAGTGTGCTCCAGCCTTAAAAGCAAAGCATCAGCCAGGAAATTTACATTGTTTACATTTTTTCTACCTCCATAATTCTACTGGCTAATACGGTATGGAAATTATTTTGCTACCACTGTCTGAAAGGAAAGAAATATTATCTTCATAGCTCAGCTCTCTCAGCTCAGGCTCCCTTTAAATGTTTTTGAGTTATCTTGCTTTGAATGTAAGTATCAGCTATAAAGCCCCAGCACAGAATACATTCTCTGTATCTTAACATGAAAAAACTCTTTTTCTTTCATAATAATGCTTCCTGGTTTGCAGACGTTAGTGAGGTGTTTACGCACAGGTTCTCGCGCTAGTGTTGTTGCGGGGGAAGCAATAATCCTTGAACTGTAATCTTCAGCGCTTTAGTTTAAAAGCTGTAGCGCATTTCTTTTTCTTTTTTTTTCCTGCTCAGACTTCATTCAATAAACCATTCGAATTTCTTTGTGAAGTATATTGGTCATGCAGGAAGAGAACATATTAGGTAGAACCATTCGAATCTTTCATAAAAAAAAAAAAAATCTGCTAAAACTGTAGGCACTTTCAGTATATTCAAAAGGAAAATACACTGAAAATGATTCAGACTAATTGCCTGCCATACACTGCTGTTCCGCATTATCCGCCATTAAATAAATGGTTTTCGGCATTTACTGTAACTGTAAAAACGGATTTATTCTCAAGAAGCAGAACACTTCAAGTATATTAGCTTTCACTGTTGTGAGACGTAAGCAAAATATAACATATTAAATGCACAATATGGATTTGGTTGATCATTTTATTTTTATTTAAAGTGAACTCGAGATGAGAGTTTTATAGAGGCTACCATATTTATTTCCTTTTATGCAACACCAGTTGCCTGGCTGTCCTGCTGATCCTCTGTCTCAAACACATTCAAACCATAGATCCTGTACAAGCATATGTGGATCAGATGTTTCTAATGTTATTGTCAGATCTGTCAAGATTAACTGCATGCTAGTTTCTGGTGTACTTCAGACACTACTGCAGCCAAATAGATTAGCAGGGCTGCCAGGGAACTGGTATTGTTTAAAAGGAAACAAATATGGCAGCTTCCATATCACTCTCACCTCGGGTTCACTTTAAAGCAGACCACCAGTGACTCTTCCACATTCACCTACCTGCTGTGTCTTTAGCCCCTGAGTCCTTCTCATAAACCCCGGGGGCTGCTGGTTTTCAGCACGCAGCCCCACCCCCCTATTGAATGGTGTTTCTCTATCTTGAGTCGAGAAAACACCATGGCATTTTTCAGCAGGGGCGGGGCTATGTGTTGGAAGCTGGTGGCCCCGGAGCCAGTGGCGTAGCTAAGGAGCTATGGGCCCCGGTGCAAGTTTTGCATTGGGGCCCCCTAAGCATGCTATAGATAACGATTGATATGGTTCATTAAAACCAATAGAGGACAACCACAGTGTCAGAGATGCAAGAAGGGGACGGGGAACAGTTTGTCAATGATTACTACTATTAAAAGCATCTATAGAAGTGAATATTATCAGCAAAGGACCAATAAAGAGCTAACACTGTGGTTAAGGGTGGGCCCCTCTAGCCCAAAGGCCCAGATGCGGTTGCTATCTCTGCACCCCCTATTGCTACGCCTCTGCCCGGAGCTACGGAAGGGATTTGGGGAGGTAAAGACACAGCAGGTAATTCTAACTTCCTATTAGAAGAGGACCTGTTGAATGTGTTATATACATTGGAGGCCTGCTTTAAAGTGGAAGAAAAGGTAAAGTTTATTCTTATTATATTGACGTATATGGTCAGTATAATGCGACATGTCCATTGTGGTCCAGTGCAGATTAATGGCAATGCTTTCTGCTGGCCAACTAATGTTGTGTACAATGTATACAGCAATGGGGAGGGGGCGACACCACAGCAGATATATGTAGGCGAAAGCATGGATCGGTTGCACCTGTTTGCTGTGTGTCTGCTGTTCTCTGTGGTACACAACAACCCAGCAAGCGTGAGCTGATCCTTAATATATATGAGACCTGCCTTAGTTTTAAACCTGCCCAACTGACAAACAGGGTTTGAAACAATAAGTGAACTCAAAAACACTACTTTACCACTATTAAGTTACACAAGTTAACCCAGGGTGTTGCACCAGCCGAACAACATGTACTATTCCAAACAAAAAGGAGTATTACACACTAGAGAGAAGAAAGGTAATGAAGTGGCACCTTCTGTTGTAAATGTAGAACAATAGTTTATTTCATGACAAAGTATGACAAAGTCCAACCCACCACGCAGCCCCAGAGGAAGCAGGTATTAACACCCATGGTACATGTGGGGTATTCACAGGGGTTCTCTCCAGACTCCTTCCTGAAGATTTGGACACTGTGACCACAAGTACCCAATCTGACTTGGTGAAGTATGCACTTAGCAACATCCTATTTGCACCTTACCAGTACAGTTACATGCTGTTCCACTGAATTAGTGACATTTCACCCAGTACTTTATATTTTCATTTGTCTAGTTGGGATAGTATTGCTTTCTCCCCAGTAGCACAATCAATTTATATATTTTTGCACTTTTTCATGATTACCGGTATGTACCTCAGTCATTTTTCTATTTGAACCCATGTTAAGCATGGAGCCTACCAAAGTGAATTTATTGCAATTTTTTGAATTATTGGATCATGAAAGGAGATTTGGAATATTGGTATTTCTCTAGTACATAACACCATTTTCTTACACAATACTGTTAATGACTCTTTCCATGTTACTTGGAATAGTGAGTAACTGCTGCCATGTTAAGGAAGATGGTGACATAGTGCTAACATGTTGAAAGACGGTGACCACTGTAATGAAGCAAGTGGCAAAGAGACTGTTGTCATAATACACAAGAATGTATAACCACTACCATTTTACAGAAGACTAGTTGATCACTACCATTTTACAGGGGACTGTGTGACCACTGTCATTTTACAACACCGAATGATTGCTGAAAGCTTTAAATGACCTTAAGTTCATCATCATGCTCTAGGAGACTGATAAACTACCCCATGTTACAAGTCACAAAGTGACTGCTGCCTTTTTAAAGAGATTAAATAATATTTTAAAACATACTGATTGGTTACTGTCTTTATATTGAAGACAGGTTGACTATTGCCTTTTAAGAAGAGACAGAATGACTGCTGCCATATTTCAAGAAACTGAATCATAATTTCTACATAACATGGTGATAAATGGCAGTAGCCTTGTTAGAAGACTGAGACCCTGCTCTACAAAAGTATCTCTACAGAAGTTAAAGACTCACTTGTAGGAATATCACTTTTTTTACGTGGTTATGGCATTGCAATAAGCTCTTTATTGAACTGGCTGGTATTGGCATATAACAATTATTACTGACTAGCAGTGTAGGACATAGTTCAAGAAATCTCTTTGTTTGACTTTTTTTGTGAGGAGGTATTGGTATCAAAGATGAGATCTCAGGCAGAACTGTTGTCAGGAAGGGCAATGCTGGTGACTAGCAGATGTGGCATGCAGATTAGTAGAATTTCAGAACTGGGCAGCATGGTGTCATAGTGAATAGCACTCTTGCTTTGCAACGCTGGGTCCCTAGTTCGAATCCCAGCCAGGGCACTTCTGGAGTTGGTATGTTCTCCCGGTGTCTGTGTGGGTTTCCTCTGGGCACTCCTGTTTCCTTCCACATCCCAAAGGAATACAGATAAGTTGATTGGCTAAGTTAAAAAAAATCTTATTCATCAGACACTATAAACGATAATGCGTTTCGTGGAGCACAGTCCGCTTCCTCAGATCAAATACATAACAGTGTCATTTTATACTGAATGCCGTGAGTTTGGAGTGCCTAAAAGTCATTGTTTTGTATTTGATCACTGTTTTGACACTGTTAGAGGTAAGCCTTTTTATTATTTATTTATTTATTTTGTCACATAATAAAAGGTAGATTTACCTGCCATCCACTACCACCTATTTTTGGGGTGCCTTCTCCCTCCGAGTTGTAATCTCAAGATCTGCTTTTTTGTGGCAAAAATAATTTTTACATGCCCTATGTGGATGTTGTGTGTTAGGAGAGTGGAAATAGTGGAATAGTTTAATAGTGGAATTAGCAATTTAGAGTAAGCTTATTACTCAGGAAATTAATAATAAAACTGATTTGTGAACTGGTTGAAATTATTATAATGGATTAGAAATTAACTGTGTTAATTCAGCTTTCTTGAGACTAGATTACCATCACAAGAGACCTTGCTCATTATTGTCCAACATTGCCACATTTTTTTTTACTAAGCACTCTAGAAGGATTTTTATTTTATTTTTTTCCCCTGAATTTTAGAGAAGTTGAAAAGTGAATAGCCTAAATCTGAGACTTGTTCACTAAGTGCTACATAGTATTAATGTGAGGTTAGCCAAACAACAAAACATGTTGTTTGCTTAACTGAAATTGTTAAATTGAAACCACATTGCTCTGAGATGCCTGTGCTCACAAATTCTTAATAGCTTGTTATCACAGCAGTGATCCAACATATCAGCTAGAAGACATGTGTTTTGGCTGTTAGTAATAGACCACAGTGCACAACTTTGGCTTAAATGCTTTTAGCTGGCTTGCAATCAATTATAATTGTGAGTGATGGGAGTTCACAATGCCATACATAGTAGTGCCTCATTTATTGCATCTGAAACTACTCTCAAAATACAGAGAACAGGCCAAGGAGTAGTAAGGAAGCACCTTCTACATCATCAGTCACTTGTCAGTACACTGCTGGGGGTGATATCTGATGCTGGTGTGACCAGGTGTCTTTGGAACAATTGTTATTCTTATATCTATGTATAGTGGACTTTGCCACACCAATATGCAATGCAGTCTACAATCAGCAGCAACCACTCAACAATGTTTGTTCCAATTAATCACAAAATCAATGGGCAATTTCTTAACCACTTGCCGACTGCGCACTCATAACGCGCGTTGGCAAAGTGGTAGCTGCAGGACCAGCGACTAGTGTTGGGCGAACATCTAGATGTTCGGGTTCGGGCCGAACAGGCCGAACATGGCCGCGATGTTCGGGTGTTCGACCCGAACTCCGAACATAATGGAAGTCAATGGGGACCCGAACTTTTGTGGTTTGTAAAGCCTCCTTACATGCTACATACCCCAAATTTACAGGGTATGTGCACCTTGGGAGTGGGTACAAGAGGAAAAAAAAATTTAGCAAAAAGAGCTTATAGTTTTTGAGAAAATCGATTTTAAAGTTTCAAAGGGAAAACTGTCTTTTAAATGCGGGAAATGTCTGTTTTCTTTGCACAGGTAACATGCTTTTTGTCGGCATGCAGTCATAAATGTAATACATATAAGAGGTTCCAGGAAAAGGGACCGGTAATGCTAACCCAGCAGCAGCACACGTGATGGAACAGGAGGAGGGTGGCGCAGGAGGAGAAGGCCACGCTTTGAGACACAACAACCCAGGCCTTGCATGAGGACAAGAAGCGTGCGGATAGCATGCTTTGTACCACCATGCAGTCATAAATGTAATAAAGATAAGTGGTTCAATAAACAGGGACCACGCGGCAACGCTAACCCAGCAGCAGCACACGTGATGGAACAGGAGGAGGCGCAGGAGGAGAAGGCCACGCTTTGTGAGACACAACAACCCAGGCCTTGCATGAGGACAAAAAGCGTGCGGATAGCATGCTTTGTACCGCCATGTAGTCATAAATGTAATAAAGATAAGAGGTTCAATAAACAGGGACCACGCGGCAACGCTAACCCAGCAGCAGCAGCAGCAGCAGCACACGTGATGGAACAGGAGGAGGCGCAGGAGGAGAAGGCCACGCTTTGTGAGACACAACAACCCAGGCCTTGCATGAGGACAAAAAGCGTGCGGATAGCATGCTTTGTACCGCCATGTAGTCATAAATGTAATAAAGATAAGAGGTTCCATAAACAGGGACCGGCAACGGTAACCCAGCAGCAGCAGCAGCAGCAGCAGCACACGTGATGGAACAGGAGGAGGCGCAGGAGGAGAAGGCCACGCTTTGTGAGACACAACAACCCAGGCCTTGCATGAGGACAAAAAGCGTGCGGATAGCATGCTTTGTACCGCCATGTAGTCATAAATGTAATAAAGATAAGAGGTTCCATAAACAGGGACCGGCAACGGTAACCCAGCAGCAGCAGCAGCAGCAGCAGCAGCAGCACACGTGATGGAACAGGAGGAGGCGCAGGAGGAGAAGGCCACGCTTTGTGAGACACAACAACCCAGGCCTTGCATGAGGACAAAAAGCGTGCGGATATAGCAGCAATGCTTTTTGCCGCCATGCAGTCATAAATGTAATACAGATGAGAGGTTCAATAAACAGGGACCGGAAACGCTAAACCATCCCAGATGTTCATCGGTCATGTTACTTGGTTGGGGTCCAGGAGTGTTGCGTAGTCGTTTCCAATCCAGGATTGATTCATTTTAATTTGAGTCAGACGGTCTGCATTTTCTGTGGAGAGGCGGATACGCCGATCTGTGATGATGCCTCCGGCAGCACTGAAACAGCGTTCCGACATAACGCTGGCTGCCGGGCAAGCCAGCACCTCTATTGCGTACATTGCCAGTTCGTGCCAGGTGTCTAGCTTCATGCCCGGTTTCAGGTCCAGCGGTGCCAGCCACAAATCCGTCTGTTCCTTTATTCCCCTCCAAATTTCCTCCCCTGTGTGCTGCTTATCCCCAAGGCAGATCAGCTTCAGCAACGCTTGCTGACGCATGCCAACAGCTGTGCTGCACTGCTTCCACGATCCTACTGCTGCTGGTGCTGGGTTAGCATTTCCGGATGAGGTACAGCTTTGAGATGCGTTGGAGGAGAAGGAGTCAGAGAGGTAGGTGCTGCTGTTGTTATCCAGCTGTTTGCGGCGTGGGCAACACCCGCGCCGTAGCAGGTGAGGAATCGCTGCCAGGCTCCACAAGGTTCACCCAGTGCGCGGTAAGGGAGATGTATCGACCCTGGCCGAACGCACTCGTCCAGGTGTCAGTGGTGAGGTGAACCTTGCAGGCAACGGCATTCTTCAAGCTTCGGGTTATTTAGCTGACCACGTGCTCATGCAACTCAGGCACTGCAGAGCGCGCAAAGTGGTAGCGGCTGGGAACAACGTAACGTGGGATGGCCACTGACATCATGCCCTTGAAGCTGTTTGTCTCCACCACTCGATATGGCAGCATTTCGCAGGCCAGAAGCTTGGCTATGCTGGCTGGCTGTTACTGCCACGGCCCGGGGGTCATTTGCTGGCAATTTCCTCTTGTGCTCAAACATCTCAGAGACAGACAACTCAACCGTAGCGCTGCACACCGAAGGGCTGTTGGTTGTTGTGTTTGATGAACACTGGGAGACCTCAAGAGCACTAGTCCGGAAAGTGACAGTGTCAGCATCGTCTGATGTTTGTGAATGTTGTGAACCACGCAATGGCTGGGCTACTGCTGCTGCTGAGGCGGGTCTGGTGGTGAGTCTGGTGAACCCAAGGGAGGCAGTGTTGCTGGTGGTACCCTGTCCTGCCGCGTTTGCCCACAGAGTGGGATGTTTGGATAGAATGTGGCGGCTCATGCTGGTGGTGGAGAGGTTGTTAATACTTTTCCCCCTGCTCAGGCGGGTCTTGCACACCTTGCAAATCGCCATGGTAACATCCTCAGTGCAGTCTTCAAAGAAAGCCCAGACTTTAACTGGCTGAGGACTCGGACCTCGTGCGTGATGTGCTGGTGCTGCTTAACCCACTGCTGGACGCTTGAGAGGTCATCCAAGTAATTATCTGGTCCTGTTCTTTTGGATCTGTGAGGGTTGTTGTCCTGGACAACATGGGCAGTATTGAGTGGGTTTTCTTGGGTGCTCCCCTGTGGCCTGTACGTGAACCGTCAGGGGAAACACCTCTTCCCTTGCCCCTCCCTCTTTCACCGGATTTCTTCCTCATTTCACTTATCCTTAAAGTACACGCTGACTGGCAGCAGTACAGTGGCAGTACAGAAATGCTATACAGTGGTGGGTGAGCGGTGTACCACTATTGTCAGCAGTGACACAGAGCACAATGCTATACAGTGGCGGGTGAGCGGTGTACTACTGTTCCCAGCAGACACAGAGTGGAAGTAAACACAATGCTATATAGTGTGGCTGAGCCGTGTACACAGAGTGGCATTAAACACAATGCTATATAGTCTGCTATATAGTCACCCCGAACAGGGTGATGTTCTGCAGAACCCGAACAGTGGCAAACACTGTTCGCCCAACACTACTGGGAGGGAACGCAGATTTTAGTACCTAAACACACGATACAACATGTTTTCCGGGGTCGGACTCTGAGGCACATACAGATGGTCCCGATCATCATCCTCATCATACAACTCTTCTCCTGAGTCTGACCCACCCACCACCTCTGCCACCCCAACATCCCCAGACACAGACCCCTCATCGTCCTCAACATTAACTTGGGATGCTGGCCTGAGCCAGACCTCCTCCTCCACATCAGGCCCCATCATCTCCTCAATGGCAGCCCTCATTAATCGCTCTGGCGACGGACTGATGGACACAACGTTCTCCTCCGGGGAGGGCTGCTGCTGACCACTGGCTGCTGGGGTGGATGTTATAGCTTGCGTGGGGCGTTGGCTGTTGCTGTTGTTGGGAGTGCTGCTCACAGCGGAGGTCTCTGGGGAACTCATGTTGAGCTCATATAGTGGTTGACGGTGAGTGGAGTATTACTGATCCCAGCAATATACACACTGACTGGCAGAGTACGCAATGCTATATAGTGTGGCTGAGCGGTGTACACAGAGTGGCAGTAAACACAATGCTATATAGTCTGGCTGAGCGAGCGGTGTACTACTGTTCCCAGCAGAATCAGAGTGGCAGTAAACAATGGTATATAGTCTGGCTGAGCGGTGTACACAGAGTGTCAGTAAACAATGGTATATAGTCTGGCTGAGCGAGCGGTGTACTACTGTTCCCAGCAGAATCAGAGTGGCAGTAAACAATGGTATATAGTCTGGCTGAGCGGTGTACACAGAGTGTCAGTAAACAATGGTATATAGTCTGGCTGAGGGGTGTACACACAATGCTATATAGTCTGCTATATAGTGTCAGTAAACAATGGTATATAGTCTGGCTGAGCGAGCGGTGTACTACTGTTCCCAGCAGAATCAGAGTGGCAGTAAACAATGGTATATAGTCTGGCTGAGCGGTGTACACAGAGTGTCAGTAAACAATGGTATATAGTCTGGCTGAGCGAGCGGTGTACTACTGTTCCCAGCAGAATCAGAGTGGCAGTAAACAATGGTATATAGTCTGGCTGAGCGGTGTACACAGAGTGTCAGTAAACAATGGTATATAGTCTGTCTGAGCGGTGTACACACAATGCTATATAGTCTGCTATATAGTGTCAGTAAACAATGGTATATAGTCTGGCTGAGCGAGCGGTGTACTACTGTTCCCAGCAGAATCAGAGTGGCAGTAAACAATGGTATATAGTCTGGCTGAGCGGTGTACACAGAGTTTCAGTAAACAATGGTATATAGTCTGGCTGAGCGGTGTACACAGAGTGTCAGTAAACAATGGTATATAGTCTGGCTGAGCGGTGTACACAGAGTGGCAGTAAACACAATGCTATATAGTCTGGCTGAGCGAGCGGTGTACTACTGTTCCCAGCAGAATCAGAGTGGCAGTAAACAATGGTATATAGTCTGGCTGAGCGGTGTACACAGAGTGTCAGTAAACAATGGTATATAGTCTGGCTGAGCGGTGTACACAGAGTGTCAGTAAACAATGGTATATAGTCTGGCTGAGCGGTGTACACAGAGTGGCAGTAAACACAATGCTATATACTCTGGCTGAGCGAGCGGTGTACTACTGTTCCCAGCAGACACAGAACAGTGAACAGAATGCTATATAGTGTGGCTGAGCGAGCGGTGTACCACTATTCCCAGCAGACACAGAACAGTGAACAGAATGCTATATAGTGTGGCTGAGCGGGCGGTGTACCACTATTCCCAGCAGACACAGAACAGTGAACAGAATGCTATATAGTGTGGATGAGCGAGCGGTGTACCACTATTCCCAGCAGACACAGAACAGTAAACAGAATGCTATATAGTGTGGCTGAGCGAGCGGTGTACCACTATTCCCAGCAGACACAGAACAGTGAACAGAATGCTATATAGTGTGGCTGAGCGAGCGGTGTACCACTATTCCCAGCAGACACAGAACAGTGCACAGAATGCTATATAGTGTGGCTGAGCGAGCGGTGTACCACTATTCCCAGCAGACACAGAACAGTAAACAGAATGCTATATAGTGTGGCTGAGCGAGCGGTGTACCACTATTCCCAGCAGACACAGAACAGTAAACAGAATGCTATATAGTGTGGCTGAGCGAGCGGTGTACCACTATTCCAAGCAGACACAGAACAGTGAACAGAATGCTATATAGTGTGGCTGAGCGAGCGGTGTACCACTATTCCCAGCAGACACAGAGTGGCAGTAAACAGAATGCTATATAGTGTGGCTGAGCGAGGTACACAGAGTGGCAGTAAACAGAATGCTATATAGTGTGGCTGAGCAAGCGGTGTACTACTATTCCCAGCAGACACAGAGTGGCAGTAAACAGAATGCTATATAGTGTGGCTGAGCGAGGTACACAGAGTGGCAGTAAACAGAATGCTATATAGTGTGGCTGAGCAAGCGGTGTACTACTGTTCCCAGCAGTGACACAATGACAGGGGGGACCCTGGCTAGCGTGGCTGGAGCGCGAACTACCCTGCCTGCCTACCCAAAGCTAAACCCACAGACAAATGGCGGAGATATGACGTGGTTCGGGTATTTATTTACCCGAACCACGTGACCGTTCGGCCAATCAGAGCGCGTTCGGGTCCGAACCACGTGACCCGTTCGGCCAATCACAGCGCTAGCCGAACGTTCGGGGAACGTTCGGCCATGCGCTCTTAGTTCGGCCATATGGCCGAACGGTTTGGCCGAGCACCGTCAGGTGTTCGGCCGAACTCGAACATCACCCGAACAGGGTGATGTTCTGCAGAACCCGAACAGTGGCGAACACTGTTCGCCCAACACTACCAGCGACGCACATCTGCGTCTCCGGCTGCAGGCTAATTAATCAGGAAACAGATCGCGGCTGGCAGGCTAAATGTAAACACAAGCGGAAATAATCCGCTTTGTTTACATTTTTACAACGCTGCTAACAGTAGCAGCATTGTACTAGATCAGCGATCCCCGGCCAATCAGCGGCCGGGGATCGCTGTCACATGACAGGCAGGAGCCTGTTAGAGGCTGCACAGGACAGATCCGTTCCTGTGCAGCCTTCGATCTCCGGGGTAGGAAGGGAGGAGAGGGAGAGGGGGAATCCTGCGGTGGAAGGGGCTTTGAGGTGCCCCCCCGCCAGCCACACACAGGCAGGAGCGATCAGACCCCCCAGCACATCATCCCCCTAGTGGGGAAAAAAGGGGGGCGATCTGGTCGCTCTGCCTGTTGCTTGATCTGTGCTGGGGGTGTAGAGCCCACCCAGCACAGATCTTCTAAATCAGCGCTGGTCCTTAAAGGGGGGGGGGGGTAAAGGCTGAGTCCTGAAGTGGTTAAAGGTCCACAAAACCCCAGATTTTCAAAAAATCACCCATGCTGCAATAAGTCGCCAACCACATCTGCACTGCTCACACTAAGCCACTACCCACAGCCACTACGCACACTTAGCCACAGCCCACAGGTGCAGCTGTGCATACACACCGCAACCGTCTCACTGAGCCGCCGCTCACACTAAGCTATCACCCACAATTGTGCCGTCCACACTAAGCCACCACCCAAACTAAGCCACCACCCACAACTGTGCCACCAGAAAAAAAGCTGCTGCTCACAGGTCCTATGCATACTTACAACCTTCCGTTAGTTTAGAAATATAGCTTAGAAATATATTTTATCAGTGAAAAATAGGACTGATACATTGCACATGTGTATATTCAACAGCAACAGTACTAATTATGCTTGAATTCTGCACGATCCCCATGTCTCTCTCTGATTCCTTTATGTGCTTACTGCAGCACATCACAGTGTGAAAGCATTAGTAACATTAGCATCTCTGTTCTGTTGGTTGGGTCTGATTAATGCTCTCCCTGTCTATCTATTGATGTTCCTGTCATTGTCCCTCCTGCTTCCTGGGCATACAGAGGAACAGAAATGTACTGTATTTAAGGAGAGAACAGCAATCAAATCTGGCCTGCAGTTATTTGCATAAAGCTGTTGCACAATGCTGAGGAGCAGTGGACAATTTGCAAAAGTAGGAAATGTTTGGGCATGGAAGTGTTTTCAGGTATTCTTTGGGATAACCTGAATTATATTTATAATCAGACACAATTTAGAACTGATTTAATGTGGCACTGCTTTTCTTAAAGCAGTATTAAACTGTAATATTTAATAAAAATGTGTTTTCCTACTTGTTATAACCCATAAAGTTACCATATTTGCTTTTGTGCACAAGTAGTATTATTCATTTACAAATTACAAGTTCCCAAAGTACAGTTAATTTGCTCTGAAAGCTGCCATTGCATTGTATTCATAGTTACAGTATTAATATTTTGTAATGTACCCATTGCATTTTTCTAAGCTGTCTGCAGATCTACACAAGCTAGAAGGAGTTTCAGCACTGCCAGAGAATGTTTGCATTCATCTCTTGCTACAATTAAGTAAACACAAGATAATGTTATCACCTGTTCGGATGCGGATATCATGGCAGAGCTTTCTATTGAAAAAGTAAGTCCTGTTTAACTGTTTGAATGCTGTTCTGCTAAAAAAAAATGTGGTAGTATAGTATATGCTATAAATCATCTTTTAGAGAAAAAAATAAATGCTGTGTCTCATACCACTTTAATCAGTATGTGAGTATACCATTTATCCCTGGAACACAATAGGCATTTCTTTTATTCTGCATCAGACCTATCAGAAGTGAAAGGTTTATTAGTTGCTATGGAATGTGGACATCTGTGCTTTTTGACCTACAGCACAATATAATAAATAATGTAATGTGTCCTGGGAGTGAGCTTTTATAGAGAAGATTGCTACAAGAAAATTAACTGTAACAACTGCAGTTAGTGAACAAGCAGGCTAATCATTACATGGTCCATTAAAAGGTTACTTATTTTCTAATTATTGTTCCCTGAAGTTTACATTTGGAAGGATGGATCTATACTACCTGTTATTGAACTGGTACAAACATGTATTTTTTATATACACAATATGACACATTTTAGTGTATTGCATGCATTACTGTAAAGGTGGCAAACTCCAGACCTCAAGTGTTTTTGATAGACTGAGAAATAGAGAAATATGTTCTATTTGATGAACCACACCTTTCCTGATTCAGTCCCATCAATTTATTTGAGCTGCGCCAAAAAATGTGGACTTGAGGACTGGCATTCGAAATCCCTGCATTATTGTAACCCTTCAGATTCTTCTGCTTGCGCTCCCATTACCAGGACATAGGCACAGCGCAGTGTTATTGCGCCTGTACAGAAAGCTCCCATAGCAATGGGAGTGCAACTGTAAGCGGTGCGTGTGCGCACCACGCATGCACAGAAGAGGTAAACCTGGTAGGATTGTGGACCATTACGGAGTGAACAGTTGACTACTGGCCGACTGTGCAGAAAGGCACCTCTCCAGCATGGGAAGAGAGAATATGGAAGCTTCCATATAGACAGAAAGCTACTGAGTGCCTGCTGCACCCCCAAATACTCACACAATTAAGGAACCTCCCTTAGTGGGAGGTTTGTTTAAAACATTTTTAAAAATTGGTGCATAGTTCCTAGTGGGATACTAGACACCAGGGAAATGTATAGGGGAGGGGCATGCTGCTTATAAATTTGGGGCACGCTGCTTGTGAAATTAGGGCACGCTGCTTGTGAAAAATTATAGTTAAAGGTGTGGCAGGGGTGGGTGTTAGTGTTCCTTTTTCTTGGCTCCAAACGTTGGGAGGTATGTGCAAGACTGTCACAGCCAACATGCTGTGACGCAAAGGAGTGGAAAGCAGGACCCTTGCTTGCTGGCTGCCGGCCATATAGTGATTCTAAACATTCTGTCAATATTTAAGATCTGTCTTTTTTTATTTGGAAGCTGACCAGATCAAGCGTCGAGCCTAAGGGAGATATCATTTTGTTTTTATAACTTGCAAAGCAAGCATAAAAATGTTTTCATGATTTGAATTGCCTAAGGAGAGCTATTATAGTTTTAAGCCACTTCTGTAAAGTTGACTTATCCAGAAAGAAAATGCAAGACTACTTAAAACACAGCTGCCAATGAGATTCAGAAATGTAGATCTAAATAAGTCATAGCTTCAAGGAAAAATCGACCAAAGTTAAAACCTTCTTTTAACTAATATATCGAGTTATTCTCACTTGGTATTACTCTGTAGTGAATGTGAGCTTTAAAAAGAGTAGAACAATGCCTGAACTGCTATGTCTCCTCCACTGTGTTTTCACTGCTGTGGATTTCAGCATTTATTTGAGATCTGTGCTGATTAGTTAGACTGGTTTTAGATGGGTGTCATACTAGGAAAATACCATGAACACATACTGCAGAATTCTGCTGAGTCTAGTTTGCATCACCCCCCCCCCCCAAAAAAAATAAATAAAAAAATAAATAAGTAAATCAGATTTTACAGCATTTTTGTGTGAGAAGACCACCATGAGATGTTAAATGCAAAGCCATCAATGAACATTGATCTGAACACTTCATTGAAAACTCCTTATATATGATTGCTTATTGATGTCAGCCAGTGTGAAGTTAGCTTTATTGTGGCAACAGGGGCGCTAATAGGCTACAGCAAGTCAACTAAAAGGTTTGTTTAGGTTTACGGTGGGTGGTGGGGGGGCAAGGCAGTGTGTAAAAAGGGCTTCAGCTATTTTGCCAGCCTATTAACCCGATCGGATATTTCAGTCAATATTTCAATGGGTGCTGGGGCTCTGACATATGACACTGGCCTTTCAGGTTCAACAGGTGTCAGAGCTCAGCTATTATACAGCAAAACCTGAGATATCAGATTTTCAGGAGGGTTAATGTTCAGGGGGGCAAATTTAAGGTTAGGGGTCTAGGAAGGGATTTCTATTGAGTGGTTGGTTAGGGTTAGATAGCAGAAAAAATAATTAGCGTAATGGGTTACAAAGGGTGGTTGGTTATGGCTAGGCATTTATGAAGGGGTTTGTGTTGGTGGTTAGGGTTAGGCAAAAATAATTACAAAGCCAAAGCTACAATTACAAAGCCAATAGAAGAATATTGGTAACCTATTGGCATCACTCACACCTCGATTTAACGTACACAAAGGTGGGATTAAGTGTTCCAGTGAAGAGGTGGATAGTTTAACATACAAGATGATTTTAAACAATCTAATAAACAAACAATTTTCTTGAAGTTTTTGAAGAATGGAAGATTTGCAGAGCAATGTAATGTATTCTCTGATATAGCAATTTCCAATCCAACAGATTTTTAAAATGAAGGACTTTACAAAAATATTGATAATTTCATTATTTGTGGATGTGAAAATTAATATTCAGTTTCTTGCAAATAAATTACTTTAGGTCAAACATTTGATTGATTGATTAGCTGAACATACTGTAGTTGGTGTGGCCCCTATTAGGCTTTGAAGAGCAAGCTAAGGTTAGGATTTTCATCTATAATTTGCCAATACAATGATGCAGTTCTTGAGAACTGGTTTGGATTTATTGAAATGTGTGTTTTATCTGGTGGGAACCTATTGAGTCTAAATGGGACAGGAAAAACATTATGGGAGGAATTTCAGCCATAAGCAGGAAACTTGGGTGCCCACTGTAAATTTGGGCACCATATGTAGCCGAAGCATAGGAAGCAGTGCAGATAGTGGCGGAACAGTGAATAACAGTAACAGTGAATAATGGCACAGATAGTGGCAAAGAGACAGAAGGGGTAAGTGATCAAGAGCATGGGGTCCTGATATTGTGTAGCCACTAATACAATAGTGTTAGCCATAGGTGCTGGCATGAGGGAAAGGGGGGTGTAGTGTTAGGCATAGGCAGGGGTAGTTCAGTGTTAGAAGTAAGTGGGGAGAAGTTCAAAAATGGATATCAGCTGTGTAGACATCACACAATTGTTCACTATGACAATACAAAATGGATGGGCTGACAATCATGTAAATTCTATATAAAGCTCTAGAGTCATTGAAGTTAGTGCTTTGAATCACTGAAAAACCAATAGCTAAATTAAAAAAAACGGAGGATATCAGAAACTAAAGTAATTTACTGAGCAAGGAAATTGAACACATGCAATGGATTTAAAGTAATAATTATGAAATATACATACTTAATATTGAGCAGAAAAATTCCCATAGAAGTCTTCACTGGTTCAGTAAGATAAATTAATTTAGCCAATCACAGTCACTATTACAAATTAGCTGAAAGCTGGTAAATAAACTAGCCAGTGGTTTAGATTGGCTAAATCTCTTTCCATTCTCTGGTCAATAGAGATTTTGCCTATTAGAGGAAAATGTTGGTCAATGCAAGAGGGCAGCACAAGCTCCAAGTGAGTTTAAATGTACAGTAAATATGGCTGATTAGGTAGGTGCTAGGGTTTTAAGCACACGTGGGGACTATTCTTACCTGTCATTTTGCATCTTAAAAAAAAAAGAAAACTTAAAAAAAGTTATGGAGAAGCAAATAAATTCACAAAATAATAGAAGGATAGCCTTGCTAACATTAAGGCAGGGAAATATTTCTATTTCAAAATCTTCATGTTTACCCAAATGTCACACCCCTTTTACATTGCTTCAATGCCTTTTTACATCATTTTACAATCCCACAACCTTACAGCTTTCTGTTTTACTGCTGTTTTATCTCTCCTGACTAAAATGTTTTATTTCTTAATAAATAAGGCAATGTTGTCACCCCATTGCAAGTACTTTCACGTTAGAAGAAGAGAGTTTAATATTTTGTCTGTGTTAGAATAGGACACATTTTATTTACACCATATTCCACTTTGCCCGATAGTCATTACCAGGCACGTGCAGAGGGGGGTGCTCTGGGTGCCCAGGCACCCCCTCTTTTAAAAAAACTTCAAAAAAGGCCCCTCTCGCGGGGCAAAATAAGCTCTGCCCCTGATCGCGATAAGCCCCGCCCACCCGCGGGAAGCTCCAACCCCTGCATGGGACACTTTGAAGTGAAGAGGCCCAGACAGGAATCCTAGTGTGGCATACTGACCTCTCCCTCCACCTAGGACCCATACTGACTTCTACCTCCCCCAGCACCCATAGTGACCTCTCCCTCCACCTAGTACCCACAGTGACCACTCCCTCCCCTAGCACCCACAGTGACCTCTCCATCCACCTAGCACCCACAGTGACTTCTCCCTCCACCTAGGACCCATACTGACCTCTCCCTCCCCAGTACCCACAGTGATCTCTCCCATTGCAAGCGCCCACAGGGGCCTCTCCCAACACCCAGCATCCACTCCCTCCTCCATTAACTACACTGACTATCCAGGCACCCACAGTCACCTCCCCTTCCTCCAGCACCCATATTGATCTCTTCCTTCCACAGCACCAGCAGTGAATTACCCTTCCCCCAGCACCCACACTGACCTCTACCTCCCTTAGCAGCAAGCAACTATGCCATTCACAGCAGCACCCATAGTGACCTCCCCCTCTACCTCCCCCAAGACCCACAGTGACCTCCCCCAAAGGACCCACAGTGACCTCCCTTTCCTCCAGCACTCATACTGACCTCTACCTTCCTCAGCACCCACAGTTACTCCCCCCAGCACCCACAGTGACCTACCCTTCCCCCAGTACCCACACTGAGCTCTACCTCCCCCAGCAACCACACTAACCTCTACCTCCCCTAGCAGCAACAATGCCATTCATAGCAGTACCCACAGTGATCTCCCACCCCCTGCACCCACAACAATTCCACCAATGTTCAGCACCCACATTACACTCAACCAGTAACCCCCACTATAGCAAGCACCCAGTACTTGCACCCTGCACCAAATACTCACATCTGGCCTCAATATGACACTTTGTACTTGCATCAAACAGCCACATGACACCCAGTACCTGCACCCCTTCACCCTACAGCTGGCACCCAGTACTCACACCCACATGACACAGTACTTGCACCCAGCCCCAACATGGCACTCACTACTCACACCTGCACACCGCCTTCACATGGCACCCACTATCTGCACTCACATAACTAGTACTAGCACCCAAAGTACCTGCACTCAGAACCCACATAACACACAATGCCCACCCATAGCTAGCACCCAGTGCAGGCATGGCACCAAGTATTCGCACCTATGATACCCAGTACCTGCACCCAACACCCACATGCTTCATCTGCAGTAGTTCCAGTTGCACTAAGCCTCCACTTAGTGCCCAGTACAAACACCAAGCACTCACATATGACATCCAGTACTTGCACCCAGAACTCACAAGGGACTGAGTACCTGCAATCAACACCTACATGATAGTTGATACACACCCATACAGCCAGAATCCACATGACACCCTGTGTCAGCACCCAGTACCCACATGGCACCCGGCATCTGCCTTTAGCACCCACATGACAACAAATACCCCACTATCCAGCATCCATCACCCATATGTCACCATGTACTCACTCCCAGTACCCACTTGGCACTCAGTATTGGCACCTAAGACCCACATACCCCCATAATCAACACCCACATGGCACAGTACTCACACGTCACCAAGTTCCAAAGCCATTATATGCACCCAGTACCCATCTATGGCCAGCACCCAAATAGCACCCAGTACCCATCCTTGGTCCGAACCCATATGAGACTCAGTACTCTCCCATGGCACACATCCAGACCACACATGGCACTCCCTACTAACATGTCCAACACTCACATGTCTCCCTGTACCAATTAACACTCACATGGCACCCACTATTGTTTATCACCATCTGGCACTCATTCAGCACCACAATACTGCATAGCACCCACTGCAAATAAACACCCAATACAAACTGGACCTTGGTGCCCACAGCAGCTTGACACAGACTGTACTTTGGCATCTCGACACCCACTGCAACTTAGCACAAAATGAACCTTTGCATCTTACCACCCACTGTATCTGGGCACCCGCTGCACCTTGGCACTTACTGCAGTTTTGCATCTACTAATGCTTAGCAACCACTGCGTATTGGTAACCCCTTCTTCTTTGCCTGAAAAGAGGCTTGGATGCTGATCAAGAGGGACAGAGGTCCCAGTAATAAAAGGTGAGTCTGTGCCTCCACTGTGGGCTCCACTGTGCCCACTCTAACCTACTAACAGTGGGCACCTACCACTGGTGATTTGAGGGTGGTGGCGCCAAAAGAGTTGGTTGAAAGGAGACACAAAGTCTGCCTGATACTGCTATAAAGGTGTGTGTGTGTGTGTGTGTGTGTGTGTGTGTGTGTTAAAACTGCCTTCTTATTTTTAGAGAGGGGATATTACATACACAATTTAGCATGATTTATCAATTTCAAATTTGAGCACCACCCCTGTGAGGATCCTCTGCATGGCCCTGCCCCTTCCTGCAGCACCCACACTGACCTCTACTTTTCCCAGCACCCACCCCTTCCTCTCATAGCTGGCACCCAGTACTCACACTCACATGATGCCAAGTATCTGCACCCTGGCCTAAAATTGCACCCAGTACTCACACCTGCACACAGCTTTCACATGGCCCCCACTATCTGCACCAAGCACCCACTTAACCCGTACCCGCACCTAAAGTACCTGCATTCAAAACCCATGTGATAACCAAAGCCCACCCATAGCCAGTACCCAGTACAGGCATGGTGCCAAGTATTCGCACCCATGTCACATTCAGTACCTGTACCCAGCACCCACATGACTTCCAGTACATGCACCCAGATCTTACATGGCACTAAGTACTTGCAATCAACACCCGCATCACACTCGATACCCAACTGTAGCCAGAACCCACATGACACTCTGTGCTCACACTCAGAACCCACATCGCACCCAGTATCTGCATTCAGCACCCACATGACAACCAATACCCCCATAGCCAGAAACGAGGAGGGGGGCATGCAGGGGAAGACGTTGCCAGGCCGCTTTTTTAAATTTGAGCACCCCCCACTTAAGGACCCTCTGCACGGCCCTGGTCATTACTGTTATTTCACTAACCCTATTCTCAAATACTTTAAATGACTCCATATTTAGCCTGTATCCCAAACTATCCTTGATCTTAACCTAAACTACCAGAAAATTCTAAACTAACCCTAAAAATACCTCAACAGTGACCTAAAAATGAATACTACCTTCTCCTGACCCTTAAATTTCCTGTTGTTCCTAGCCCGTTGACTGACACGTATGTATCAGGATAGAAGTCCTTGAAGGGGACCCAAACCAAACATTTTTTAATTCAAAATATTTAGTTGCACCACTGACACATACAAAGATAAATAAACACTCCTTCACGCCTATGAGCATTTCGGTGCATGCTTTTCACCCTTCTCTTTTGATAACTAGGGTTATGCAGGTGGCAGCCATTACTTCTGAGCTCAGTAGGAGGTTTTAGATCATGGGTGCAGGGACGGATCTAGGGGGGGGGGGGGGCAGGCGGGTCTCTTGCCCCAGGCACAGTTTGTTTAATTCTTAAAAAGGCGGCAAAATGAATGGCAGTTTAGGCGCCAAAATCTGATCTTTAGGCGCAAAAACCTAACCTTGCCCCAGGCGCAACTTGGTCTAGATCCGTCCCTGCATGGGTGTGTTTGTCATCAGCTACCCTCCCTCACAGGGGCATCATCTATGTGAAATCTCACACAAGCTGAGATCACCTCCCTTGTGACATCATCAGTAGCAGCCTGTGTTTTGTTTTTTATTCCCTCCACCAGTCTGCTGGATTCTGTGCCAGCAATATGAAAGAAAGGGAGGGGTTCCTCCAATAAATGTAAAATATTTTATATTTGTCATCATGCAGCTGAAAAAAGGCTGCTATTTATTATTATAGTTAGAAAATAGATTTTATTTCTGAAATCTTGTATCTTTAATTTGGGTCTACTTTAACTTCAGCAGTTTAAGTAAATGAATAGTACAGTATTTTTTAATTACTTTAGGTTAGAACTAAAATATTGATCCTTTAAAAGTAACTTTATCAGGAAATTATTATATAAAACAGAATACTTAGGAATAGGGTAGGAGGCGCCCGGCCTAGGAAGCATCACAGTATGGGAGAACACTGCTTCTTCACAGCCGCTTCTTCAGGTCAGTACAAGTGCCTGTAGTCCTCGTGGATCACGTAGTTAGGCGCCCGGATACGTGATCCACGAGGACTACAGGCACTTGTACTGACCTGAAGAAGCGGCTGTGAGCCGAGAAGCGCGTTGTCGAAGTGCACCATTTGTAAAAATAAAATCTCGAATATCTAATCGTGACTCCCATGAGCCTTTATGTCCTGCCAAACGCCTGTGAGGTAGGACAATTGTATTATTCCATATGTTTTAGTGTTTGGAGTAACCATCCATTACAGTGTTACAGTGTTATCCCATACTGTGATGCTTCCTAGGCCGGGGGCGCCTCCTACCCTATTCCTAAGTAGTTGCACTCCCTCATATATACTGTATACCTTATATCGAGGGTGATTTGAGTCGAGTCCCCCGACAAAAAATCATTTTTACAAGGAGCAGCGACCAGCCGGGAAGCACAAGGCCGAGTGGAGACGGTACTTCTCCACCTGCTAACACAAGTGGTTGCCTTTGCTGCAACCCAGACTTGTGAGTATATACCTTTTTATGTTTGCATCTTATCCATATACACTAACGGTATTGCACCAGAGTGGGCTCCCGGACCTGTCTGTGTTTTTCTCGTCGCCTTTACATAAAACAGAATAAACTGTGATCATTGTTTGGCTTGATTGGCAAACTGTCTATGAATATGAATATTCTTCTTTTACTGTGGTATTGTAAAGTTAGGGAGGCACATTTGCTAAATGACATTTGGCCAAGGTGTCCATTCTGTACAATTTCAGATGAGAATCTAGCATGTGAACAGGATTTTATGAAGATTGAATAAAGTTTTGTGAATTTGGATGTTGCGGATCCTTTTGTGAAAAAGTTCAACTGATTTCCTTCAAGGGACGGATCCTGCTGCACACCATTTCAGTTCATTGGTGCCTAACCTTATGCTACAAATAATATTAAAGATATTAAAGCCTTGCTTACAGTATCATTAAGGTCGCATTCACAGTGGGACGTTATGGTCGCACGTTATAAAGTCTTATAACGCAGCTTACCGCACTGCAATGCTAATCCTATGGGCCATTCACAGTGCGATGTTAAAGTTGCATTGAAAATGTTGCGTTGAGGTAACTCACTGCTTGCAGTGCGTTACCTCTTAACGCAGACACATTACGACTTTAACCTCACATTAAAATGCAAATGTCCTACTGTGAATACAGCCTAAAGGAAGTAAGATGTTTTTCTGCTCACAATTCTTTACCCCACCAAATATTGATTTACAATTAATATAATATACAGGGTGGGCCATTTATATGGATACACCTTAATAAAATGGGAATAGTTGGTGATATTAACTTCCTGTTTGTGGCACATTAATATATGTGAGGGGGGAAACTTTTCAAGATGGGTGGTGATCATGGTGGCCATTTTGAAGTTGGCCATTTTGAATCCAACTTTTGTTTTTTCAATAGGAAGAGGGTAATGTGACACATCAAACGTATTGGCAATTTTACAAGAAAAACAATGGTGTGCTTGGTTTAAATTTAACTTTATTCTTTCATGAGTTATTTACAAGTTTCTGACCACTTTTAAAATGTGTTCAATGTGCTACCCATTGTATTGGATTGCCAATGCAACCCTCTTCTCCAACTCTTCACACACTGATAGCAACACCGCAGGAGAAATGCTAGCAAAGGCTTCCAGTATCCGTAGTTTCAGGTGCTGCACATCTTGTATCTTCACAGCATAGACAATTGCCTTCAGATGAACCCAAAAATAAAAGTCTAAGGGGGTCTGATCGGGAGACCTTAGGGGCCATTCAACTGGCCCACGACGACCAATCCACTGGTGCACCACCACATTATGGGTGTCAAGTCCGAGCATTCCTAGATTAACAGTTTCCTGGAAAGTGGATTGGTCATCGTGGGCCAGTTGAATGGCCCCCAAGGTCTCCTGGTCTGACCCCCTTAGACTTTTATTTTTGGGGTCATCTGAAGGCAATTGTCTATGCTGTGAAGATATGAGATGTGCAGCACCTGAAACTACATATACTGGAAGCCTGTGCTAGCATTTCTCCTGCGGTGTTGCTATCAGTGTGTGAAGAGTTGGGGAAGAGAATTGCACTGACAATCCAACACAATGGGCAGCACATTGAACACATTTGTGGTCAGAAACTTGTAAATAACTCATGAAAGAATACAGTCACGTTAAAACCAAGCACACCATTGGTTTTCTTGTAAAATTCCCAATAAGTTTGATGTGTCGCATGAACCTCTTCCTATTGAAAAAACAAAAGTTGGATTCAAAATGGAAAATTTTAAAATGGCCACCATGATTACCACCCATCTTGAAAAGTTCCCCCCCTCACATATACTAATGTACCACAAACAGGAACTTAATATCACCAACTATTCCCATTGTATTGAGGTGTATCCATATAAATGGCCCACCCTGTATATTAAACTAATTACATAGAAAAGAAATACTAAAAAAATAATCTGTACTTGTCCTTTAAATGAAGAAGTGCCCGAATATATATATAAATTAAATCTTCTTATATCAGAGCTGAATTAATCTCATATGACTCAGAACCCTCACATCTTAGAACTGATATATAATCTTACATTTATTTTTTGCCAACCAGGTCCAGCATAGAAGTTCAAGCAAAACGTAAATGTCAGCCCCATATTTGACTACACATGTACTGTATATCATAACCTTAATTTTAATCTGGTAGGGAATGGCATTGCTCTTTGCAGATATAACACGTTTTATAGCTCTCCATAAATGCTGACACATGTTCCCATCTCACTTATTTCATGATGTAGTGTTTTTTAAATTGAAGTTTAAAGTTTTACAATTCTGTTATGGTGATGAACTTCTGAAGATTACCAAAACGTTGTCAGGGATTGTTTCATGTATCTGTCACCTGGAAAATGTATGCTCCAGGGAAGCCAGTTTTTAACAGGATTTAATTTATCTGAGAGCAATGCAAGCCAATATCATTGGTGTTGTTCTATGTCACGCCACCTCTTTGCTTAGAGAAACAAATTAACAAGTAAACAAACAAGACTGGAAATGAAAAAAGCTGTCTGGAGATATAGTGGGACGTCTTCGGTAACAGAACATGATATTATTTTCTGTAAAGGCAACTTTATATAACAGTAACTTTGTGGGAAAACAGGTATTTATTAAAGCTGAAAGCTGCAGAACAATTTGCATTTAATTTAACAGTCCACATTTTCCATGTTGTAAATTAATTATGCACAGTCCAGCTCCCTGTACTCTCCCTCCTCCCCTCTCTGGCAGTTAGTCAAGTAATGTGATTAACACAGTGACCTGGCAAACCTCATGGGGTGGCAGTCATGTGAGGGAAGCAGGTGAAAACAAGTAGGCTATTTATATTTTTGCACCCCTAGGCTGGCTTTGTTGTTGATCCTTATCAAAGTGCAGCAGTGCCTCCCCATCCCATGTGCAGCCTCCTTTTTGTGTGTATATCTATGTACGGTAGCTCCTCTCTCATGTACAGCTGAGCTCTATTGAGCATCAGTTCCTTTCTTCCAAGTGCTGATCCCCATTTGCCACCTCCCTTTCCCATTTTCAGCCTTCTCTTCCATAACCACCAACCTTTTTTCACATACAGCTGCCCAAGACCTGGGACTTTGTGTCCTTTTCAGACATCCGGCCCTCATCACTGCTAATTTGACATCAGCAATATTTTTTAAATGTTTTTATTGACATTTGTGCCTGTAAAAAATGTTCATAAAATATGTTCACAATGTTAGTTTCTGGTAATAGTTTTGAAAAAGCTTTTTGAATATGTTTTTAAATCAATAATATTTATTTTAAAAAAGCAATAGACTGTGGTCCACAAAACAAACATTCTAAACAAAATTAGCAAAAATGGGGTGGCAAAGCCAAATAGCTGTTGTCCAATATGAAGGAAAAGAGCAATTTGAGTAATTATTTAATTCATTATTACTAAGGCTCATCCTACCTTGCACTAGGCTTCAAGCCTCTTTAACTCTATGTTCCCCAATCCCCACACAGGCTGGTTTAACCCCCAAATTCTACAATTCCTGGGTATTAGCAGGCTGAATGGAAAACCAGGGTTTAAAGGGGCTTAGAAAGTAAGTAGAGGGGCAAAAATTGGCATCATAAGTCATTATTCTGCTGGGTATTAAATATTTAAATGGCTGCAATTATAGCAGTATGATGGTCAGCAATGTCAATGGTATCGAGGACAAAGGATGGTCGGAAAATTTCCACGGAATACCGATTTCTGAGTTTCTGATCGGAAATAGGTTTAATTGGAAATCGGCCTTGGAAATCAGTATTCTGTGGAAAAAATGCATTACCGCAACTAAGAAATATTAGCCCAATTCTCGGAGCTCAGGAGCATTAGACCAATCACAGAGTCTTGTGATTGGTCTAAAATTACAGTGGTATTCTTATTTCCAACGTAAACCTCCGCCTTATCTGATTCTATACTATTGAGTATTTCTGAATTCCAAGCGTTGGGATTGGCCTAAAATCTGAACTTTTAGGCCAATCACAGGACTTGGAAATACTCAGTAGCATTCGACCAATCAATGTGAAGGTTTACCTCGGAAATAAAAATACCATGGTTATTTTAGACCAATCACAAGACTCTAATACTACCGAGTGTTACCAAGTTTTGTGATTGGTCTAAAATGTCCACGGTATTCAAATTTCCATGAAAACATTCTGAAGCCTGTGATTGGTCCAATGCTTCCAACTCAGAAGTAATTAGCCAATCAGAGAATTAGTGTATGAAGTATGTTCGAATAATAGCAGACATCCAAAAAATTGCATATTCCACAAAAAAATACTTTTTTTTTTAAATGACATAACTTTATTAACTAAAATGAAAAAAAAAAGTTCAGTGGAAACTGGTAATTGGAATCAGAAATTTTGATTTCTGTGGTAATCCATGGAATTGATAATTGGCTTTTGCAGCAATCAGAATATCCACAGTATCGGAAATCAGCTTTTCCGATCATCCATATCCAGCACATGCATGCATTGTTCTCTGATTCACTTTAATGGAGCTATGCACTGCTCTAGAAGTAGCCATGGCTCCAAAAGTGCCACAGCTCAAAATTCTGCCTCTCTTCTGCTATTCACCTATTTTTAGGTCACTGCAGCAACACTAAGGAGAAGGATTGCAAAGCGAAATCACTTGCCTTAGTAAATTAGCATCAATACATTACTACACTAATTTAATGGGTTATAAAGGCTTGCGGTGGTCATGGATCAGGTGCTGGTTGGCGAACATCTGAGTCATCTGAGTCACGCTCTCTCCTCTGATGCTCACATGTGTCTAGGGACAAGACAGACCATGAGAATATCTCAAGAATACATGAAGTTTTTCCACTGAGTATATTTTGAAGCAGATAGCAGGCATTCATCTGGTCTTTTCACTGTGAAACAAATTGACATTTCAGTGACCCAGTCTCAGAGACCTCAGGCAAAAACAAGAATGTTGGCTGCGCTCCGCCAAAACTTCAGGAAAACAACAGATTTATTCTGATTTCAGTTGTGTGTCTAACTCACAGTTTGTTTACAGCAGTGACTCCCTGGCATTCATTTTATATCATCATATGCTTCTGATATAGAGTATTATTATTTGAGAAACAAGTGGGACATATTTCTCCTTTAAGATGACGCCAAACAAACATTTGGTGTTGAGTTATACTCCTTTATTTTGCCCGGCAACTGTCATCTAGAGTTTGTTCAACAGTGGATACATTTAAATCTTGCAACTGACAACAACGGAAGCAATAATGTGAATGGCTTTACAAGTCAGAAGACTGATTGATGCATATGAACCAAGAGGAACTAAATCACTATTATGTTGCTTTTATGCCGGGTGACAATGAACCTCTTTCCAGCAAGATGTGTAATTTCAGAGAAAAAGATATCTTTGTAAGCAATTGTATACTACAGAGCATCATCAAATACTGTGTCAGACACAGGATTTTAAGATTTATAGGCTATAATTGTATAAAATACTTTTCTATTTAAATGTATTGTAATACAACTCAGGCTACCTTCTTAAATGTGCGTATCGTTTCAAATCATGTTAATTATTTAGAGCATAAGATGCATGTAAAATGTACGTGAATAGCTAGCAGGCATGATGGGTAGCCGAAAATGCAGATAGACTGATATACTGATTCGAAAATTGATAGACAGCAGAAGATCAGTTAATGTGGTTTTATAAAACGCATTATCTAACTATATAAACATGATTGACTTATTTTTGCATATTAAAGCTGAATTTGTGGCGGGCAAAAAAATATTGCATAAATAACCTCTGCCCATAGTCCATTTAGGCAGCACAGTTATCAAACATCTCTAATGGTGGTGGCTGGATAGTGGCCTTTGACATTGGAGACCAGGGTTTGAATTCTGGCTAGGGTCAGTACCTATTCAGTAAGGAGTTCAAAGCAATACTCCCTAACACTGCAGGGTGGCCTGTTGAGCGCGTCCCAGTGGCTGCAGCTCTTGATCGCTTTGAGTACGGATTATTATTATTAATGACCTCACTTTCACAGTCTCTAGTTGTTCAATAAATCTTGGGCAATGCCACCATACCCTAAACTTCTGCCTGGACAACGTGGAGAAACAGCATTTTGCTGAGCTAGTTATCATTTTGCGCTCCCCTCCAAGAAAATTCTCCATCTCTGATAATCACCATAGAGCTTGACTGCTTCAAAGTCCAGCTTTCTCCCTCCCAAGCTGAATGCTGCTTTGAAAAAGGGGCTGTGGGCATTTGACGAACAAGGGTGCTCCAGTCTTTAGACACATATGATGATTTTTAACACATCCAAATGAAAATAAAGACATTTTTGCTAAACATTTGATTCATACTTTTCAAGATATTTTATAACTCATTTCTAGGAGTCTTGCATCACCATTTCACACTTGCTGGTAGCACTATGCACCTGCACTTGCACTGTTCACCAGCAGGTGGCTTTCTGCAAGCTTGTTTGGATAAATCTGTACCTGAAACTCCCTGCTTCACATGCAGATGGCGCTGTGAGTCTGCATGACATCTCTGCAAACAGAACGGACATTAATTATACTATAACTGCAGCTTCTTTATTTAAAGACTCTCCCCCTTATGGAACTTAGCCAGAACATCAACTCTGTTGGTTTCAGTTTGTTGCTATGTTACTGTGCTCTTAACATTCTTCTTCAACATTTGCTCCTATTATGCCGCTATTTGACATCACTAGTCCCATGACGGCTGCAACCATAACACTAATCTAAGAGGCTTTTTCAGTGCAAAAATAAATACCTATATGTTTACATGTACGGATAACTAACTCATTTAGGGCAATTTAATAAAAAATAATATGTTATAAAATACTTTCAAATAATCTGCGTATTCCTTCAGTTGTTTGAACTAAAGAGATTCCCTGGATTATAGACAAAAAGTCTTGTAGAAAACAGAATTTAGTTACAACTGGCTAATGTTCCATTGCATGTACAATGATGTGAAGAAATAAACAGTGGTATTAAAAGTTACTTTAAAATAATGGAAACTTAAAGGAATCCTGTAGGGGGGTCGGGGGAAAATGAATTGAACTTACCCGGGGCTTCTAATGGTCCCCCGCAGACATCCTGTGCCCGCTCAGCCACTCACCGATACTCCGGTGTCGCCCCTGGTTCACTTCTGGAAACCACTGCGCCTGCATTTCCGTGTCCTCGCTCCCGCTGATGTCACCAGGAGCATACTGCGCAGGCACATGTAAGTTCAGCTCATTTTCCCCAACCCCCCTACAGTATTCCTTTAAAAGTTAAATATTTTTTGCATTTATCTAATTTTAATATCATATATTGCAGTCATATGGGCTCCTGCTGGAATGGACACTCAGGCTCACTCCTGGACTTTTCAGGACCATGGCAAATCAGAGTATATTGCCTTTTCCAGGCCACATCTACCTATATAGGCCAGAAATGGAGTGAATGAGAGGAACAACTTGACTATGCTGCACCCACAAGGCTCTGCAGGAAGGAGGGTAAGGTGTAGCAGATATTGCACTCCCTTATACAGACACTAGGAAGAATAAGGACAAAAGGCAACTTGGACCTTTCCTATTCCAAAAGGCAATCTGAGAGAGGAGAATGGAACACATAATACAAAGAAGCTTGTGTTCTAGTGACATGACACGACAAATAGAACTCCAACAGTAATAAAAGGTAAAATCAAACCCTTTACAATTTATTTGCTTTATAGGGGATAAGAGATGCAGGAAGCTATTTTTTTTTTACAATTTCATTTACAATGGCTTTAAAGAACACGTGAAGTGAGAGGACTATGGAGGCTGCCATATTTACTTCCTTTTAAACAATGCCAGTTGCCTGACAGTTCTACTTATCTTTCTGGCTTCAAAAATCCAGTCAGACTTCAGTCAGAAACACCTAGTCTGCATGACTATATTCAGGGTCTAAAGTTACAGGCAGAGGATTAGCAGGACTGCCAGGCAATGTGCAATGATTAAAATTAAAAAAATATGTCAGCTTCCATACCCTTCTTACTTCAGGTTCCCTTTCAATATGCTTTAAGGCCTCGAACCCCCTAGGAGCGCTTTTCTGAGCACTTTGTGATTTGAAAAGCTCTTGCTAATGTAATGCTATGTGGGTGATCCCACTTGAGCGATGTGATTTTATAAAAACCCCCCATAGCATTACATTAGCAAGAGCTTTTCAAATCACAATTACTTAGAAAAAGCTGCTAGTTGGTTTAAGCCCTTAGTCATTCTTATGGCCAATATATAAAAAAAAAAACAAAAAAAAAAAAAACACAACAAAACGTGTTTTCAGTTTAAATGTTAAAGTCTTACAAAATATTTATTACCTGACATAAATATTCCACATTAACCAATGTTATAACCGAGTTATAATGCGTGTGACGTTTTTTGTATGCAATCGCGAATTTTCATGCGCAAATGCGAATTTTGCAAAAAATGTGAAACCCCTGCACTGCTGAGTGGATTAGCTTAGGGTGCGGCAGTGCAAGTATTGCCAGGAGTGTGAGGGCAGGGTGCTGTGGGTGCCCTGGGTGCTGGTGAGGTTGGGTGCTATGTGTTCTGGTAGGGGGAGGGGAGAACAGCAGAGGCCAGCAGCAGCCAGTGTCAGGGCTTGCTATACTAAAGTAGCAGAGCATCTTTGAAAGTCCTGTGGGGTTCCCTATTGGTCCCTTAACAGACCAATGGTAATCTCCCTCCTCAGAGAGGACTCCCATTGGTCTGTTAAAGAGACCAATGGGAAGCCCTGGTAGCACTTTCAAAGAAGCTTTGCCGAAGCTTGCTATATTAAGTATAGCAAGTATGGCAAGTGCAAGTGGCTGGCCATGTATGCAGCCAATATTTGTGCCTCATCCGGGATCTTCAATCAACATAGCAAGAAGATGTTGGTGGGGGCATAGGTTCTGGTTGAGAGGAGTAGGCTTTGCCACCACTCTCCTCTAAAGCCCTCGCACATCCTGGACCATGCAAGCTTGTATAGCTCAGACTGCTCTCCATGCTCCGTATTCTGGCTATACCAGCCTGCATGGGTGACAAGGGATTACAGAGGCTTCAGAGGGGGGAACCTTACATAATTCCTTCTAAAAGCTTATTTTTAATAGTGTAAACAATAGGTATATTTGCAAGGGATCCTTATACAGCAGTACTGTGGCTGTAAAGCAATCCCTGATCAAAGCGTTGCCACTTCCACTGGGTTTCTAGATGGTCATTACACACTGCATCAGAGCTGGATTTACCATAAGGCACTGAAGGCACATGCCTACAGGCGCCTGATGATGGAAAGGCATCTCACTCCGCTCCCCAAGCGCCTCCCTCCCTCCTTCCATATGCAAAGTCCTGAGCATTGTGTAAAGGAGAGGTTACTCACCCAGCTCTTGTCATTCCACTGACAAAATCTCCTTTCAGTCAGAGGCCCCTCTAGCTACCTAATACTGAGGGTACCTTTAGCTACCTAATACTAAGGGGCATCTGTAGCTATTTAATACTGAGGGTACCTCTGGATACCTAATACTAAGGGACACCTGTAGCTACCTATGACGGGTAAGGGAAGTAAGGGAGAAGTGACAGCTGGCCAGCCAGCACACTAGTGGTGCAGTTTGGCAGGGATTTGTAGGTTCATGGAGGGTGAAGTATAGGGTGCCAGGACATCTGTGCCTATAGGCTCATGTGGGGTAAATCCGGCCCTGCACTGCATGCTGACCATCTGGAAACCCTGCATGAATTATTTCTGTTGATATATGTAGATTTTCACAACCGATAGATAGATGGATGGATAGATGGATAGGTAGATAGATAGATAGATAGATAGATAGATAGATAGATAGATACTTTTTCTGTCATTTGGCTGCATTTAAGAAAACATTTTTTCTATTGTAACTTTAAAATTGATTTTCTCAAAAACTACAATATCTTTTTGAAATGTTACCCCTATTCTCCCTGTTCTCCTTAACATACATGGCAAATTGAGTAATTCTAGCTGTAGCTGTGCTCAATATGCAGAGGATGATATTAAATTGTTTTTATTACTAATGGATACCATCCCTATTCCTACCTTTTTTGGAGGCAATAAAGATAAACAGTTCCCACAAATCAAACTAATTCAGGTGCTTAAATCATACAGTCCTCCAAGGCCCACTTGATACCACTAAGACAGGGCTGGTTTCTACACTCTAATGACAATCAAACAAACAAAACACAGCCCTCCCCACATCAGGGTGACTCACCAGATGATGAGCCAGTGACAAAAACCTAATAATTAGTCTTATAACGTAATTATGTTTATTTAAAAAATGGCTTACAACCAAATAAAAAACAAGTGAGGTAAACATCAGCAGTGAGCCTGCAAATGCTGACAATTGCATCCCAGGTGCTGCGATTTAGCAGGCGGCTAGATAGTAGCAACTGCTGGATGTGGATCCCCACATGATTAAAAACAAGTTCAAACCAGTGATGTCATCCGTAGCTCTGCCCCTGGATGTGTGGCTGGCTTTCAGGGGCAAAAAGAGATGATTTGCATACTTGGAAGTGATGCATAATGCACTTGCTCACCTTTTGTTTTAAGAAAGCAAAATTATATTTAGCATCACTTCATAAAATCTGAGCATGTTGTGAGAAAAGACCTGTTTTATTAAACCCATGCTGTTGAACTGAAATTAGATTTTTATGTGTTATATAATTTTGTATAGCATCTCTCGGATACCTTCAAGCAGTCTACACACTACTGATGTAAAGCTTACAGGTCTATAGTTTCCTGGTTCTGATTTATCCCCTTCCTTGAATAAAGAGTAAAATATCAGCTGTATGCCCATCATAGGGAACTGACCCCCTTGACTCATAGATAGAAATCAATCCTTAATACCTGGGGTGGATGTCATCTAGGCCTTATCTATCTTAGGCCTCTTGCACACTGCATGCATTTCCGATTCCGATTCCGCTTTTTAATCAGTTTTTACATCTGATTCAGATTACGATTTGCAGTGTGCAGGTAGCAAACTGCAAATCGGAATCGGAATCGGATGTAAAAACTGATTAAAAAGCGGAATCTGAATCAGAATCGCGTGCAGTGTGCAAGAGGCCTTAATCTTACTTCAATTTTCTAGTGAACTTTCCTCTGTTAGGTGTTACCCTAATAAAATCAGAAGCAAAGCATGCATTTAAAATATTAGCTTTAGCTTGATCTTCTACAATCAAGTTACCTGACGGAGTACAAAACACAAACATAATGAAACACAGGGACACTGTGGGAAAGCTCAATCTGGTGCAGTATGTTCTGGATCAGATAAGAGATGAAGATGAGATTATACTCACAAGTGAGGGTTACTTATCTGGTAACCACTTTAAGGGAAATTCCATCACCACTCAAACTTTAGTTTTCGAGGTCAGTTCTCGCAGCTCCAAAAAAAGAGAACCAGATTTGTGCAACATAAAATTCCAATGAACCCCTCACTGGGGTAAGAGTATGATAAAAGAAGCAACTGGAGGCATCCAAAAAGGTGAAAAATATATTAAAACTTCTATAAAGTGAAAATGAGAAGGATAAGTGTGAACTTACCTTCCCATTCATTCACTGATAACAATTTCAGATTTTTATTAAAAAAGTATTGCAGAAGAAAAACAACGTGTTTCACGGCTTCAGAGCACTTCCTCAGGTCAAGATACAGTGATGTAAAAAACTATTTGCCCCCTTCCTGATTTCTTATTCTTTTGCATGTTTGTCACACATAAATGTTTCTGCTCATCAAAAACCGTTAACTATTAGTCAAAGATAACATAATTGAACACAAAATGCAGTTTTAAATGATGGTTTTTATTATTTAGTGAGAAAAAAAACTCCAAATCTACATGGCCCTGTTTGAAAAAGTGATTGCTCCCCTTGTTAAAAAATAACTTAACGTGGTTTATCACACCTGAGTTCAATTTCTGTAGTCACCCCCAGGCCTGATTACTGCCACACCTGTTTCAATCAAGAAATCACTTAAATAGGAGCTATCTGACACAGAGAAGTAGACCAAAAGCACCTCAAAAGCTAGACATCATGCCGAGATCCAAAGAAATTCAGGAACAAATGAGAACAAAAGTCATTGAGATCTATCAGTCTGGTAAAGGTTATAAAGCCATTTCTAAAGCTTTGGGGCTCCAGCAAACCACAGTAGCCATTATCCACAATTGGCAAAAACATGGAACAGTGATGAACCTTCCCAGGAGTGGCCGGTCGACCAAAATTACCCCAAGAGCGCAGAGAAAACTCATCCGAGAGGCCACAAAAGACCCCAAGACAACATCTAAAGAACTGCAGGCCTCACTTGCCTCAATTAAGGTCAGTGTTCACGACTCAACCATAAGAAAGAGACTGGGCAAAAATGGCCTGCATGGCAGTTATCCAAGGCGCAAACCACTTTTAAACAAAAAGAACATTAAGGCTTGTCTCAATTTTGCTAAAAAAACACAACTCAATGATTGCCAAGACTTTGAGGAAAATACCTTGTGGACCGATGAGACAAAAGTTGAACTTTTTGGAAGGTGCGTGTCCCGTTACATCTGGCGTAGAAGTAACACAGCATTTCAGCAAAAGAACATCATACCAACAGTAAAATATGGTGGTAGTAGTGTGATGGTCTGGGGTTGTTTTGCTGCTGCAGGACCTGGAAAGCTGGCTGTGATAGATGGAACCATGAATTCTACTGTCTACCAAAAAATCCTGAAGGAGAATGTTCGTCAACTCAAGCTGAAGAGATCTTAGGTGCTGCAGCAGGACAATGACCCAAAAAACACTAGCAAATCCACCTCTGAATGGCTGAAGAAAAACAAAATGAAGACTTTGGAGTGGCCTAGTCAAAGTCCTGACCTGAATCCTATTGAGACGTTGTGGCATGACCTTAAAAAGGCGGTTCATGCTAGAAAACCCTCAAATAAAGCTGAATTACAACAATTCTGCAAAGATGAGTGGGCCAAAATTCCTCCAGAGCGCTGTAAAAGACTCGTTGCAAGTTATCGCAAACGCTTGATTGCAGTTATTGCTGCTAAGGGTGGCCCAACCAGTTATTAGGTTCAGGGGGCAATTTCTTTTTCACACAGGGCCATGTAGATTTGGATTTTTTTTCTCATTAAATAATAAAAACCATCATTTAAAACTGCATTTTGTGTTCAATCATGTTATCTTTGACTAATAGTTAACGGTTTTTGATGAGCAGAAACATTTAAGTGTGACAAACATGCAAAAGAATAAGAAATCAGGAAGGGGCAAATAGTTTTTCACATCACTGTAAGTGCTTATACAGTGGTAGCCAGGAGCTCTGCGCGCCTATCAATTACCTTACTGACCTTTTAAAAGTGTTATATTCTCAGCATTCTTTTTTTTTTTTTAATATATATTTGTAAAACTTTTTGGGGGATTTCACTTTATATCACTACTAGCCCTTTGTTTTTCTGCTTCCAGTTTTGCAAGTCTAAGAACCTTTTTTACTGTTTTGTTATATTTCTTATATTTCATGCAGATGAATGCGCATTTGAAATCATAATTGCAAAGTCCATCCCTTATGTTTTCTATCCATGAATTTAGAATGTTATGATACACTCTCTAAAGTGTGGTCTGCCTAGCAACAGTCCAGTAACTACACTTCTTTCTGTATCAGTAGTTAGATGCACAGATTGGAAAACATCTGGAGAAATCACTTACAGTAATCAGAGAATTGATGCATACTGCCGTCAGCAGAAATACTCTGGGATGACCGCATTTTCACTTTGCTCATACAACACGGTAAGAAAGCTGTAAAAAAGATATTAAAAAAACCCTTGCAGGTTTTTTTAATCAACAAAAATTGAATTTTACTTTAAAATTGAATAAAAGAAAATTACAAATGTCCCTGTTTTAGGAATGCATGTACTGAGTGTTTTGCAATAACTAGAATGTATAGACTTTCACTGAGCTGCTTCAATTCATTTTTGTTATGATTATAAAAATATCTTCAATTCTTATTTCCTCCCATTCCATTATAGCTTTATTTTGTTGGTAAAGGATAATAACAAAACGCCATCACTACTATTTACAACTCAACTTCTAGATGTTTCCATAATTGGAAAGCTTGCAAAACTTTTCAATTTGCAGTTATATCTGTTGTGCAGGTTGGCAAAATATATTTCTTAAAGACATTGCATAAGGGAGCAAAAAAAGAAAAAAAAAAGAGAGAACTGTTTAAAAAAAGACTAAACCAGAGTTTTGCAAATCAAAGTGTCCATAGTTTAATTATTATGCAGTGCAGCCTTACTTATAGAACTGAGCTGATCTACAGTTTAACGGGGTCAATGGTGATTTATAGGAGCTGAATTAGCACTTGTGTTTTCACCTTTCTCTTTTCTTTCACTGGCCTACAGAACAACGTAATAACTTTTCTGTTGTCTCTGTATCATGGTGTGGGCATGGGAGTAACTAAAGAGCAAAGAAGGTTGTTTCGAAACACTAAAATTTGGCACCCCATAGCAGCAATGATATGCTGCGCATGGGGCGTAAGAGTAATTCATGGCTACGGCAATCACCAGACCCTAAATCACACCTCCCTCCAAGTTGCGACAACTCGGAGGGGGGAAAGTATTTAACATCACTAGGGAGTTTAGTGACGGTAGGGAGAGCCTTAAATTGGCTTACCCTGCGCCCAACTCACTGGCGGTCACAGCATATGCACACCTATACAGGAGGAGGCCATTCCTTAACCATTAACCTTCCCTCCCACCGATCACTGATACAGAGATCCTTCATTCTGATCGGGTGTTCTTGTGGCTACACGGGTGTGATGATCATGAGTTCCAGTGATTGTAGTTCAGTGCCGATAATGGCTTCTGCTGTTTTAACAACTTGCTGCATGCCTTCTCCAGCAGCCCTTCTCTAGCAGTACCAGGGGGAGGCGAGGTCTGAATGTAGGAAGAAGGGCCCCCATAAAAGTTTCATAGGTGGGCACAGGGATGCATAGTTACTACTCTGGATCTGTGCAGTGAACAGTTTGGTAGAATGGCTGATTCAGTCTAATATAATGTATGGGTCAAGAATAGCAAATATCCCTTGTTTCCCTGTGGCTAGATCAGAGATGAAATAGAGAAGTAAAGGTTCTCATGAACATTGTAAAAACTGCTTTTAAAAACTAAAGAAAATGTTTACTCGTAGCAAAATTTACAAAAACTGTTTAGTGGAATTAGAGAACGAATACATTTAGAAATTAACTGTGCCTGAAATGTCATTTTGCAGCAGCTCCTAAAGATACTGTGTGTGTGTGTGTGTGTGTGTGTGTGTGTGTGTGTGTGTGTGTGTGTGTGTGTGTGTGCTACATCCCACCTGACACAGCGGCAGGAGATGCTGCACTGGTACTCTCCCTTCTGCTTCATCCTCTGGCATCTGCACTCACTCGCTACTTCATGATTCTAGCATGCAGAGAATAAGTACAGATTATTAGAGGATAAATCCAAAAGGAGCCGTGTAGGTTCTGGTGCAGTGTCATCTTCTGGATCAGGTGAGATTGTTTTTGAATCACCTCAGCTTCCATTAGTCTGATATGAGGGGAATAGTGGAAGAAGAGCACTCTCTAGACACAAAGGAACACTTAACTCTGAATTGTTTTAATGTTGTTTCTGTATGCTTGCCCCTGCCCATTAGAATTTTTGACTACAACAAAAGATAAGAAATGATAGAGGTAAATAAGGAATATGAAAGCAACAAAGAACATTAAACAAACAAATTGTATCAGTTATTCACATACTGCCTGTAATCTTGCCTTGTGCAAACAGCACTCAACAATATTAACTGTACAGCAGCGCATTGCACAGTAGGCACAACCGAGATACATAGATAACACAAACATTGATGCAATAGTGTGCAGATATGCTACTGTTGTAAGGCACCGTATCAGGGCCAGCGCTACCACTAAGGCAAAGAAGGCAATTGCCCCAGGGCCCACCAGGTTTGTGTGTCTCCATGCAAAAATGTCCCTGCAGCGTGCTGCCCTGACAGACCTTCAGATCACAGCACCCACCCAGCATCAGGTAGCCCTGGAGAGACAAGAGTGCAGTGCACCTGTACGCAGCACAGCTTACCCCGTTAATGCCTTCTCACCAGACCTTTTGATCCCAGCGGCACCCGGCATCAGAGAGCAGTGGAGAAGAAACGAGCGGCTCCATCTACAGGATATCGCGGGAAGTGACTTCCTGAAGGTGAATGCAAGAGCTGCGCTCTGATGCCGGGTGCCACTGGGATCAAAAGGTCTGATGAGAAGGCACTTACTGGGAGAAGCTGCGCTGCTGATACAGTATGTGCTCTGCATACTTGCCTCTCCTCTGTTCGCTAATGTGGGGGTCGCTGTGATCTGAAGGTCTGACTATCTAATGACTGCTGCTCTCCAGCGCCTCCTCAACTTTCTCTAAGGGGAAGAGGGTAGGGGCCTGTGCATGGCAATATTACTGGCAGTAAGTGAATCAGGCCCAAAATCACAGCAAGCATGGTTTTATAAAACATGTCTTTCTTTACTTAGTCTATTTGATGCCTTTCATTGTCATCTTATTTCTCTAGATTCTCAGAAAAAAAGATAGTACTGGTAAATGTTGCTTTTAATAACATGATTTAGGCCACTTCATCTAAAATAGATCTCTCATTGTTAATATTCAGGGAAAACTAAATGTTTCCCCATAAGGAATTCAGCAAGCATATGTAGGCCCATAAAAGTACTGCAGAAAAATGAGAATTGAGGTCAATAGCCTATTAGTTAATTCCATTCATATCTCTGCCATAAATTCATTAAAAAGAATTGAGCTGTCAGTGTTTACATCAAACAACCTCAGACTAAGCTAACTGATGAACTCCAAAAAGCTTAATCAGCTTTATGTGTAGTCCTATTAAAAGGACTTTCTCTTGCATGAAATCCAAGAATATGGATTTATTCTCCGCTGTTCATAAAGAAGTCAAACAGAATGATGGAAGGAATTGGTTTATAAAGCAGAGAAACAAAATAATTATCCAATATAGCATCAAGCCTATTTTGAGCAATATAAGCTTTATATGCTTTTTATACTTCATGGAGCAATTTATAAATTGACCTTCATTTTCTTGGATCTCTAAAACTATCTGTAAATTACGATTAATAATATGTAGAGATAAGTGCCATGTTTGCAAAATTCAAGAACTGACATAGATAGGGCAGATCTCAGGAGACTGAGGCATTCCTCTTTCAGCAGGTTAAAAGATTTTTTTTTTAAATCCTTATAGTGATGTGAGCAAAAAATTCTCCTAGCATGAATATCATGACTAACCAAGGGTGGGAATTACATTCATGTCCCTCCCTAGCTACTTTTGAATGTAACAAAACAACTGCTCATCAACTGCTGGTTTTCATAGAGTCACTTTATGTTCATTTCTGGGTCAGTGAAAATTGAACTACAGTTTACATACGCATTGTATGTATCATGTTCTCATAAAAAGTTATAATGACCTGCTGAGTGTTTTTTCTGTAACCCCTTTGAGCCTCGGCTTTGTGCGTTGGCTGAGCTACAGGAAAATCCCCAGGTAAGTCACTTTTTATGAAAATGTGTTACATGCAATGTTTATTTAAACTGTACAACCTGAATAATTGTCTCAAAACCAAGCAAAAAGCACCAGGAAATACATACAAGTTTTGTTGGTTATCCATGCCTCTTCGGTTATTGCTAGGGCTGCTGGGATATCATGTCATCTATGGATGGGAGGTGGCTCTGATGCTACCCATATACAGTACAAGTCAATTATGACCTGATACACCAAGGTTATTGTACCCTTTCTGATTTGAAATCATTTAGATAGTGATCGATTTGTTCACTACATGGCATACTTAGTCTTGATAGATTTAATTAGAAATAAACTGAGCATCAATAAACTGGAAGCTTTATACTGCTCAGGCCGTGGCCCTCACACTTTGCTGTCTATGAATCTCATTGCATTGTGGGAAATAACAGCTGTTTCCAACTGCCAAGCAAGCAGTACCTTCCTCTATGCATAGAAATCTCAGTAATGAACATTCCATGCAGATCACCTGGCAGAACTAAGGATGTCACCACTGGTGATACATTTCAGAATGTAAAGAGGAAAGAGTTTACAACGAGCAAACACTGACTAAATAATTTATAAGTAAATATTGTAAAAAAATAAGCAATTGTATTCATTATGTTATTTTCACAACAGTTCTTCTTTATGTGAGTCTGATGCCTAATACTGTCTCTTGAGGATGATTCGGAGGCTAAAGCTGACCATACATTATTCAATGATCACCAGTTTTGTTTTTGGCCGATTTGATATAACGATCAATTATTTTACGACTGGCTAAAGACCAACATTGTAGATCAACCTTTTGATTAATTTTAGCCCTCGATATTGATGATAATATCAATCACAAATGTTTAAATCCATTTTTTTTACGATTGAGTAGAACCGTAGAGTTAGAACATTAAAAACAGCATACCGATGTAGACAAACACACACACACACACGCACACACACACACAGTTGTGCATATTACCTTTTTTGTTACTTTTATATGTGTGTATCTATTAAAGAACTATAGGAGTGGATGACACAGATGTACCGAAGTCTACTTCAACCATGTCTGAAGGTTTATTAAAGTAAGAAATACTGTGGACATTAGTTTATATTTGAAAGGGATACAGTAGACCCTAGAGTGCCATATTGTTAAATATATGTCATTGTTCTAAAGTTAAAATTGCAGTAAAGTTAAAAACTTTTGTAAGTTTTTGTAAACATGAGTATAAAATTGTACATATACTCGATTGAACTATTTTAGGACAGTTAAATAAGATTAATCTATATTACACAAAAATGTTCAATGCATTTTTATTCTCTAAAAATATTTAGTTCGCAGATCACACAAACTGTATCTCAAACAACCAAATTTTGCTTTCATATCCCATATCAGTAATGTGTAATCATAATTAAGATATGTTTCTGCATTATAAAAAGGACAACATGGATGGTAACCTAGTTTGCCTGAAGATTGATCATCTCTCATCAAACTGCACTGAAATTAAGCACAACTAGTTAAACCTTAAAGAGGGAAATACAGTGAGGAGCCCCTAAGTAAGTTTGTATAAGCAAGAAATAGGCATAGAAGAATTGTAGATAATATTGTCATACTAAACACACATCAGAGTCATCCCAATTTGCAACCACCACCTCAGCAGATAGAAAAAAAAACATCTCCACTCGGGTTCCTAGGCTGTCTTTGTTGGTTGCACTCTAAAACTATCCTTAGAACTACTGAAAAGCTTCTAGCAAATTAGCTATATTACTGATGAAAGGGAAGAAACTATGGGCCTGATGCTATTCCAGGTGATAAGTAGCTTGCAGATGCGAGCTACTTATCACCTTGCCATCGCACGAGGATTACCGGCAAATCCTATTGCCAGTTTCACTCGTGCGATGGCCGATCGTTAGGGAGCATTACTCAGGCGAAAGCCTGAGCGATGCTCTCTATTACCGGGCGATGGGGAGCGAGGTTTACCCTGTGGTGCTGTCCATCAGCACCACGGCCTCGCTCCCCACACATGCGCACAACCCGCCAAACATCCGCCGCCATCTTCCGCCGCTGCATCTGGGGGCCATCTTCCGCCGCCGCTCGTCTCCGCAACCCCCCACAAAGTTACAAATTGCTTAAATTCCTTACCGCCGCTTTACACCCGTCGGCCGCCGCATCTTGCCGCAAGTCCCCGCTGTGTAATTACAGTGTACGAGTTACTGTAATTACACTCCCTAATAACAGAGTCCCGGCAAAGCATCTTTGAATCAGCCGCCGGGGCTCCCCATTGGTTCACAGGCTGAGCCATTTTCATTGGTCCAGCCTGTGAACCAATGGGGAGCCCCAGCGGCTGATTCAAAGATGCTTTGCCGGGACTCTGTTATTAGTGAGTGTAATTACAGTAACTCGTACACTGTAATTACACAGCGGGGACTTGCGGCGAGATGCGGCGGCCGACGGGTGTAAAGCGGCGGTAAGGAATTTAAGCAATTTGTAACTTTGTGGGGGGTTGTGGAGACGAGCGGCGGCCCGCGGGGAGCTCTGGGGGTCTCCTTATTAAAGGAGACACCCAGATGCAGCGGCGATGTCCTGCGTTAGCATGTTTAGACCTGCTTTTTGCAGGTCTAAGCTAACGCTCATGTCTGCCGGGAAGCATCGCTTTCCGGAGGCATGCAAAGTGTAATAGGATAGGGTGTAAGGAACTTGCTGGGCGATAATATCGCCCAAGCGAGTTCTTTTAGCACCCTGCCTAGGGCTAAATGCAATTGGATCAGGCGACTTTATAGTCGCCTGATTATCGGACTCACCAGCGTTTAACACTGGCGAGTCTGACAATTGCATCAGGCCCAATGCCTCTGAAAACCAACTGAATTGGATAAATGATGATACATTTTGCAGGAGGGTAAGTATAGAGACTTATCTCCAAAAAGGCATAATCAATTATTAGAAGATGATTACCACATCACATTTCATAAGCAAGCCCATTCCCTCGGGTATCAGTGCCTTATTGCTAAATATTAGAGCATGTGTGTACTTTGCTTATCTAGGCATGACATCCTCTTCTGCTTAGCCATAAGCCATTGATACCTGAGAAGGTAGGCTTACCCGCAATGCAAATTGATGTAGTGCAATAAATCAGTTTTCAATAATTTCTGAAATGCTTGTGTCTTCTTGGAGGTAAGTCTCAATACTTACCATCCAGGGAAATTTGCAATTATTTGTCCTATAGAGTTCTATTTAAGCAGCACCTCTGTCTACTGACCACCACCATCTGACTCTTTATAACGTTCTTTCAAAGTAATTATTTTTCTTAAAGGACACCCGAAGCGAAAATAAACTAATGAAATAAACAATTGTATCTATCTTTCTTCTCCTAAAAATGACTTTTTAATGTTTTTGCTCAATGACACATTCAATGACACATTTATTGAAGTATGCCAGATCTAAAATGTATGAACTATTGACCTTTTTTATCTCTTTCCTACTCTCAGAAGCCATTTTCTGCTAGGAAAGTGTTTAATAGTAGCAAAAGGAAGGGATCCGCACATGTCCTAAAATGATCCTTTATTATGGACGTATCCAAAACACCAATCACGCATCAGTAGCTAACATGTTTCAGACCTACTGGTCCTTAATCATAGCTATGATTAAGGACCAGTAGGTCTGAAACATGTTAGCTACTGATGCGTGATTGGTGTTTTGGATACGTCCATAATAAAGGATCATTTTAGGACATGTGCGGATCCCTTCCTTTTGCTACAGTTTCCTTGGATTTGCCTTCCTGGTTCCAGCACTGTCCCTGTTCGAGTGAGCGGTGTTCTGGTGCTTTCTCTATTGAAAGTGTTTAATAGTTGGAATTTCTTATCAGTGAGGGTCACACTGTAGTCACTTCCTGTCTGAGTCGGGACTGAGTCAGCCACTTACATACCTCATATTTAACTCTTTCAGGCAGAGAAAGAAAAAAAAGGAACACAGCAAAGTTATTTGTGTGCTAGCCACTGTACAAACCCATGTCTATCTCATCATATCACATGTTACTTTGGGTATCCTTTAAGGAATCAGCATGATAATCAATCTGGTTATGAATTTTAGACTTGAAAAACAAAAGAAACAGAAAAAGGCACCAGGAGCCCACTCTTGTGTATTACCGTTGGATCAGATAGGGTACAAAATAGTGCAGGTGAAATTATACTCACAAGGCTGGGTTGCTTAATTAGGCAACCACTCTTTGTAGCGTGTGGGGAAGTACCGTCCCCACTCGGCCTTGGGTAATCGTACACAAGGTCGCACCTTCCTGAAAAGTCACCTGGAGTGGTGATGAACCCCTAGGGTGGGGTGTACAGCAAGGATTCTGATAGATGGAAGTGCGCCCACAGTAGCTCTTAGTATAGACAATCCCTATTAGTCATGTATACTAAAATTAATAGGATAATAGTGGTCCTACCTTAATTCAGGAGACCATGAGATACAAAGAATCAAATTTATTTGCACTTTTTAAGGCAACGCGTTTCGAGGTAGCAACCGCTTCATCAGGTCAATTGGAGTGCCCAATTGCTCAAAGCTCCAGTCTCGGGCACCTGAGACTGATATAGGTGCACCCGCGCTACGCGCGCAGTGAGCTGGACTTAGACTTATGTGTGGGTGCAAACTACTTAGTGCCGTAGTTTGCGCCCACTAAGTGATAGGGCACACTAACCGGCTTAGCGCCGGTTAGTGAATTAAGCCCATTATTTACTAAAGATGCATCCTTCCTTGTGACTGTGGGGACTTAATACATAGACTTTCGGGACACTGAGCATTTTTATGTTCATTGCCTTTCCCAAGATGGTGCCAACTTATCCCCTTAGCTTTCATAATGTCAATACTCAAAAGCCTGAGCATTAAGCCTGAGCAAGAGATAACGTCAAACAGAGAAACATAATATCAGGATAAACTATGCTAAAATAATAATGTGCCACTAAATCAGAAGTGCATATAAAATCAATGATGATATAAAGTTACTTATGAGCTTGTCATTAATTATGAGAGTAGGTAAATAATGTTATATCAGCTGTCATATGAGAGGTTAAAGCAGATTTATAAATATGCTTAATTCTCTTATTTTTATATGAAGCTAAAACAATGGATTATTAGCAAGTGTAGCACACATTACCATACTCATTAGGCTGTATATCAAGGATTGCACTCTGGCTTTGAACTTCAGTAAATGAATTCAAAGTTTAATGTGTTGGCATCTGCAACTGATAACCATATGGTGGAAGAAGCATGAATGACTGAAAAATGTTCTATGATAAATGCACTATGTACAAAATGATTGCAAACATTGTTTAGCACCAATCCTGTGTATTTTATTTCAGCCAACTTTTTGAAAGAAATCCATTGAATATTGGGTTAGTTTCACTAAGCAGTTCCTAACACTTTTTGTCCTTATGATTTCAATGTAACCCTCTAGCAGCCAATTTATTTAGAGGCTTGCAAGTGCTCCAGACCAATTTATTTTAGCACATTTTTTATTTCTTTGTTAGATTTCCCAGCTTCTAATTAGTACTGATGTAATGTGCATTTATTGTCACTTGTCACTACTGGGCAGCGTGAGTCAATAAAAGAGGACTTCTGCTTTCAGTTTTTATGTTTTGTGCTTGGAGAGAGAGATCAAAGCATGCCAAATATTTAGAGCACAACGAGTTCTGTCTGCTGAAGACAAGAGCAGTGCATTATCTTAAAGTAAGGTTGCTCGCTTGTTATCAGGTTAAAAAAGAAAAACAACAAAAAACAAAACTGACGTTCCAATGCTTATGGGTCAATGGGAGGTGCAAATTATCTAGGAAAAAAAAGCCATAAAGAAGGTTTTAAGACCAAGAAAAGAAAAGTCATATAACATTTATATGTCACTATTTTTTTCTGGTGGGCTCAAAGGGCTTCAGAGGTGCAGCCACTTAGGGCCTTTTTCACAGGAGACCAGGATTATTAGGAAGCCTTGAAATCCAAAGACTCCTTACTATTTTTGCACACCTTCTCTAGCCAAGATTGGAACCTTGGTCAAAGGCTCCTACTCTACAATTAAAGGCAGCAGCTGTATTCAGTATGCTATCCAGCTGCTATTTGGTGAACCCTGAACAGCTCTTTCTCTGCATCCTGGCATGAAAGCCTACAGACTTTTGCTGAATTTTGGTTGAATTTTAAGGCCCATACACACGCCATATTTTAGCAAACGACGGGTCTGTCAGACCCTGCCGCTGGGCGGACATTCTGCCGACAGTAAGACATGTGTACAGTCTCAGTCTGTCGGCAGACTGATAAGACTGATTTATTTGTTTGATTGCGCTTAAATTGCTGTGAATTGGTTTATCCTGTGTTGACCTGATTGTGTCATTGTTCTGCACATTGTTTTGGTATTAGTATTAGTATTATCAGTGTCAGTGATCTATTCTAAGGGTCATGCAATGTTTTACCCTCTATTGCTGTTAACAGCATCAAGCACTGCTATTTGCTCAGCACTGAGCACTTTTTACACTCTTCTCTTACTATTAACAGCATTAAGCACATTTTTTTTGCTGCTTATTGAGTATATTATCTTCTTCTACTTGCATATAGCACGTTTACTTCATGGTTCAATCTAAAGTGCTCTATAACTGCACCTGGCACTTTCACCTTTCTCATGTGAATTATTTCTGTGGTTTACCTATTCCTGACTTCATTAACTATTTTTTTTGTGTGGTGAGTGTAACTATTAATGTAATTAATTAATTAATTGCTTTTAAAACTAATTTTGGATACATCCTTTGATACATAATGATTCATTCTTTGAGACAGACCTGAGAGTTTTGTTACCAACATTTTAGGATAATATGGTGGCTACGTGGTTAGCACTATTGCCTTTAAGCTTTTGTGTTCTGTTAACATCAAGGACAATATCTGCATAGAGTTTTACTATGTTCTTCACATGTTCACTTTGATGTCTCCAGATACTCTGGTTTCCTACCACAATTACAACAATCAAACATACTGACAGGTTAATTGGCTGGCTCTAAAATTATTCCTAAAGTATGGTGGGGACATTACAGTGTAAGCTCTGTGGAGGACAGTGAGTGGTGGAACTATTTTACATTTTATTATAAATGGCTGCAGATAATGCTCTGTATGACTGGAAAAAAAGTAAATGATTAGCTTGCATCAGGCGAGAAGATCTTCAGCACAAATTACCATTTCATATGGAAAATATTCTGATACGTCTATAATATAAATAGGTCTTTTTATTAGACCAATATAATAAACAATGATAATGAGCACAGCAACGTGAAACATCAACGTTCTTCTACTGTAGATTTATTCAACTTCAAATCAGTCAAAGCCTATTTAAAGTCATAACTTAAAAAAATGACAGTAGCAAGCTGTGAGCAATGTACTGATTTGCTTGTTTTAGCTCACAAAATAGTTGTTTTCTGCAATGTAGTGAGTTTACATACAGTCTGCTCCCCTCCTCCCCGCTAGGGATGAGTGACATTTCCAGTGCCACTTTCCCAAAAATATTGTTGAAACTGACACACTCCTATGAAATTACAAATTCACTTTTAAGTAAATTGCATTGAAGTTGCATTGAAGTCAATGACACTGAGTTGCAAACTTATGCATTTAAAGGATACCCGAAGTGACATGTGACATGATGAGATAAATATGTGTATGTACAGTTCCTAGCACACAAATAACTAAGATGTGTTCCTTTTTTTCTTTCTCTGCCTGAAAAAGTTAAATATCAGGTATGTAAGTGACTGACTCAGTCCTGACTAAGACAGGAAGTGACTACAGTGTGACCCTCACTGATAAGAAATTCCCCTTTTTACCTATTTCTTCCTCTCAGAAGCCATTTTCTGCTAGGAAAGGGTTTTATAGTTGGAATTTCTTATCAGTGAGGGTCACACTGTAGTCACTTCCTGTCTGAGTCAGGACTGAATAGTGTTTTATGAAACAAATTCTGGGATACGATCCTTTGTATGGTGGAGGATCAAAAAACACAGTCCTTTTTGGGGCAATCCACCTTGCCCTTCAACACTTGTTTATACCTTTAAAAAGGACTAAATATACTATAATGCAATCTTGCATTATAGTATATTTAGTCCTTTTTAAAGGTATAAACATGAGTCAGGACTGAGTCAACCACTTACATACCTGTTATTTAACTCTTTCAGGCAGAGAAAGAAGAAAAGGAACACAACATAGTTATTTGTGTGCTAGGCACTGTACATACACATGTCTATCTCATCATGTCACATGTCGCTTCGGGTATCCTTTCAATGCAAAGCTCCTATACATGCTACCATCACCAAATGTGCTACTTATGTCATAGAGATTAACAAAGTAAGAAAAAATATTTTGAAAAGCTCTTGTAGTTTTTGAGAAAATCAATTTTAAAGTTACGATTGGAAAAATGTTTTTTAAAGGTGATTTTGTGACAGATTGCTGCGTTATACTTATCCTTGCCCATTGGTACTACAGTATTACATAGATCCCTGGCAAAAGCAGTGACATTTTTGCTGGGGATTTCTGTTGGTCAATACACTGTAATGTAAATTTTTTTCTTTGCTTTTGCCAGGGATCGCTGTACAGCTACAATAGTGCTGTATAGCAGGTCAGGTCCATCAACAACAGGTCAGGTCCACCAACAACAAATGTTTGGCAGGAAATCACAATCATTCACAAGTGAGGTAATTAGTGTCTCAGCAGAGCTGATTAACTACCTCTGTGGATTTCTACAAAACATGACCTGCTGGAGAGCCTTGATGGCGAGGTTTGGGAACATTGCTGTATAGGGGATCCCTGATAAACATACATATTGTTTGCTGTCTAGAAAAAAAATGATTTAGCCCCATCCCCAAAGCCTCTTTAACCACTTGTTAAGCATGTAGGTTTGTGTAGCCAGAGATCAGAGCCCAGACAGCGTGGGGCTCCATACCTGGAGCTATACCAATCCACATGGTCCATGACATAGGGCGCTTTGGAAGAGAGAGGTAGAAAATCCTGCTCCTGAAGCCCTTGCCCATGTTAAGGACAAGGATCACATTGAGTGTGGATGCCCTTTTAGGTGCTCTTCAATCAACTTTTAAAGGATATTGGATATTTAAAATGTAGTGTTTTGGTTAGTTTAGAATAACAAACTAGTTATTTTTAACCTTTTAGTTCAGAAAATGGTTCTGTTCCTGCTAATGGCTGGCCTGAGTTCCAGTCCATTAACATACAAGAACATCAAAATAAAATAATATGCTACTAGTCTGCTCTTGATTATCTACTGGAAAATGTTTAGAAATTGTGCTTCTCTTGCCCAATTCCAGCTGTCTTCAGGTTCAGCTTTAGTGGATAAAATATTTGCCTGAAACAATGTTTTTTGCCAAGTAAAAAGTAATGCAAATTGTAGATATCACCAAGGATACCTTGCAGCATACTGATAACTTTTTTGTATTATGTATTATTATGTACGCTTAAAATATGGCTTCTTTACCCATGCTGAAGATGTCCAATGGTGTTCTTGGCACATATTAGTCCTTACTGCAGTATCACCTTGCAGAAACACACAATTGTCCAGTATATGGAGTCACTGTCAGATGTTTTCTGTACAGAAGATGTAACGTTGACTCTGAAACCATACTTCCACCATTTTCAACATTTCCGGGCTGCTAGTAAAATGGGTCCCATTAAACAATTATTTCAGTCTTTATATCAGTAAGATGGTTTGTCTGCACTATCTGAAGAAGGGGACCCGCTGTGGCCCCGAAACAATTGTCATTTTGTGTGCTCATGAAGCAATAAATTGAAAACTACTTAATTTTGAATTGGTGTGCCGACCTGGAACTTTTGCATTTGCTATATCAGTAAGATAGGATTACACCTAATGTAATGGTGCAATCAGTAAGATAGGATTGCACATAGTGTAATGGTTAAGAGCTCTGCCTATGACGCAGGAGACCTGGGTTCAAATCTTGGCTCTGCCCGTTCAGTAAGCCAGCACCTATTCAGTAGGAGACCTTGGGCAAGACTCTCTAACACTGCTACTACCTATAGAGCGTGTCCTAGTGGCTGCAGCTCTGGCGCTTTGAGTCCGCCAGGAGAAAAGCGTGATATAAATGTTCTGTGTTTGAATACATTTTTTTCTGATGACTGGGATGGAGCAACTAATAAGTGTAGCAGAAACAAGGTTTAAAGGTTATCGTGATGCTTTCTTACAACATGACATCCAGCAGGACTGAGAAAGATGGGTAACTGTGGAATTATCTGTTTATGTAGGCAAGGACTTCTGCAACATGGTCAATGGAACAAGCCTTGAACACACCAGATAAAACAAGGTAAAAGCATTTTAAAGGATAAGATAGGCAGCTAGTAATTCAGCCACTTGTCAATGGGTCACAAAGTATTAAATAAAGGGTTACCTGCATCTTTAAAGGAAGCATCCAAGCTCTAAAAAAACAAAACAAAATCCACTTACCTGGGGCTTCCTCCAGCCCCTGGCTGCCGTCCTAAGCCCTCGCTGCAGCTCAAGAGGCTCCTGGTGTCCTGCGCTACAGAAGCCGACCTCACCAGGTCGGCTTCTTGTGGGCTCCATGGCACGGGTCACATGGTCCGGCTGATGTCATCGTGTCTGTACTGCGCAGTACAAACCTGATGACGTCAGAAAGACCACGTGACCCACGCTGTGGAGTGCACAGGAAGCCGACCATGAAGCCGATTTGGTGAGGTCGGCTTCTGCAGCACAGGACACCGGGAGCCACTTGAGCTGCAGCGAGGGCACAGGACAGCAGCCAGGGGCTGGAGGAAGCCCCAGATAAGTGGATTTTGTTTTTTTTAGAGCTTAGAACTTCCCTTTAAAGGGGAGCTTCTGCCTTAACAAACATACTCTCATTAAGTTACATTAGTTATGTTAATTAAAATAGATAATCTCTTACCTACCCTGTTTTAAAAGAACAGGCAAATGCTTGTGATTTCATGGGGGCAGCCATCTTTTTCATTGGGTCAGCCATCTTTTTGGTTGAAAGGAGGTGACAAGGAGCATGAAACACAGTTCCAACTGTCCTGTGTCCTGATCACCCCTCCCAGCTGTGCATGCTAGGCTTCAAACCTCAAAATGTAAAAAAAAATTGCGCCAAAACAGCAGAAGGAGGACAACAACATCAGAAATCCCATCATGCTTTGCACAGCATCAGGGGAAAAATGCCTGGGCAGTTTTCTTCTGTACAGCTAAAAATAAAGCTTGGGTAAGAAAAACAAAGTTCTGATGCTGTGAAAATGTTAAAGAAACACCAAGCCTTTTCAGTGCTGCTGAGTAGATTTTTAGTCTCGAGGTTCAGTTTAAGAGGTTATTTATTTTTTTAAAACACAATAGCACTACTATAATTTTATAAAGTAGGGCATTTGTGCAGGACTTGATCACTTAGTAATGAAGTAGAGTAGAGTAGAATATAGTATAATAGAGTAGAGTAGAGTAGAATATCATGTAAATAGTGTTTATTAATAATTGGTTGATTTGCTTTTCTTCTAAATTTTATATTGGGCAAATACTGAGTTGTTGTCTTGCCTTATTTTTGACTTGAGACTTTTCACTTGCCAATTTTGAAACGTTAATAAATTGCACAAATACAATTTAAAATACATTCACTTTCTGCAGAATACTGCAGATAAAAACATAAAGCAAAAATATCCTCCATATAGTACACATTAGATATTATATAAGCTTTCACCTTCAGTAGCAGATGGACTTTGAAATCCTTTGACCTTAGTGGCTAATCTAAGCCAGAAAGCACATTGTTTTAGTGGAAATCAATGAAAAGGATTTGAAGAAAGATCTTTATACGTCGCTACCGTCATTGAGGCTTTTTTAAAAAAAATCTTATTGTACTATTATGATGCCTCAATGGGAATGCAGTAAAATGGTGGATGTTAAATGGCTTTAACATCTCTAGACTACAGCCAGGTAATGAGTTTCTTTCAGGAAGGAAAATAACAATTTTCTGGCTGGTTTTGAGGGTATTCAAGAATTTTTACTGCAATGACTAATTAACCCTGCTTTTTAGAGAAACAAATGATATGCTGCAGCAGTGCACATGTGCCTGCCTATTGATTTCCCATCACTGTTTCTTAATGCCTGACAAAGGAAACAAAAAAAAAGCCCTGACTTCAGGACTGATAATTCAATTTCCTATAAATTTTATTGGCAACTGAGAACTGCAATTCCAATAAGAAAATAACAAGCATTAGCTATTTATAATTGGAATTTATGGCAGTAATATGTATTTTATGCATGTTTGAAGTGGTTTGTATTATGCATTAATGAAAATTGAGTTGTGTTGCTGTTATGTGCACCAGATTAACAGTAATTATAGAACACTTGCTAAAATGTTTAAAGGGAAGGTTCAGGGAGGGGATTAAAAAAATAAAAATAAATTTCCACTTACCTGGGGCTTCCTCCAGCCCGTGGCAGGCAGGAGGTGCCCTCGCCGCCGCTCCGCAGGCTCCCGGTGGTCTCCGGTGCCCGACCCGACCTGGCCAGGCCGGCTGCCAGGTCGGGCTCTTCTGCGCTCCATTTCCTGGGACTTCTGCGTCCCACGCCGGTGCGCTGACGTCATCGGACGTCCGCCGGGCTGTACTGCGCATGCGCAGTAGTTCTGCGCATGCGCAGTACAGCCCGGCGGACGTCCGATGACGTCAGTGCGCCGGCGTGGGACGCAGAAGTCCCAGGAAATGGAGCGCAGAAGAGCCCGACCTGGCAGCCGGCCTGGCCAGGTCGGGTCGGGCACCGGAGACCACCGGGAGCCTGCGGAGCGGCGGCGAGGGCACCTCCTGCCTGCCACGGGCTGGAGGAAGCCCCAGGTAAGTGGAAATTTGTTTTTATTTTTTTAATCCCCTCCCTGAACCTTCCCTTTAAAATGTTGCTATTTGGTAACTGGTGCTGTAAAACACACATATTAAAGCAGAATGAAACCCAGCATTTCTTCTTTGCTCTAAAAAATTATTTACAGCATATTATATACTACCACCATTTTTTTGTTACTAGAACAGCATTCAGTTAGTTAAAAACAGGCCTTGAAAGTTCAGTGCAGACACATTATCTGACTGTGCAGAAGCTCCTGGACACAGAGAGGCACTGAAAGCATCTCTGCCTTCAATACAACATGATTACAACCAGTTATGAATAAAATGCAAAGGCAGCTCTCAAAGCAAAAAACTGTACTTTTGGGAACTTGTAATTTCTAAATGAATAATAATAGTTATGCACAAATGCAAATATGATAACCGTATGGCATATACAAGTAGGAAAACATGTTTTGATTCAATATTATGTCAGGGTTTTATACCGCTTTAAATGACCAATGTCTTAAAATTTACAAATATAACTTCCAAAAAGTACAATGTATGTGTGTGCCTATATATATATATATATATATATATATATATATATATATATATATATATATATATATATAACACACACACACACACACGTCATCATTTTTTCAAACAGAGTTACCACATCTTTACTTGTGGCTAAATATGCCGATAGCAGCACTGCATTTCTTGCCACATTTGTCGCAAGTAAAATGTGAATTGGTCGGTGCAGCCAAAGTGATGCGAAGTCTTGTGTATGTTTGCTTATTGAATGTGTTGTATATTAAGATTGTAAGCTCACAAGGGCAGGGCTCTCTCTCCTTTTGCATCTTGGAATTTGCTATATGTTTTCATCATCATGTTACATTTGTCACTGTAATTAATATGTCTACGGTCCTACCCAATTCTGTATTAGGTACCGATTGTCAATATTTTGTGCATACTATTGTCTGTATTATTATGTGCCCATGCTTGTTTCTATCTCTGTACAGTGCCACGCAATGTGTTGGTGCTGTATAAATCAAAAATATATATATATATTATATATACATATATATATACATACTATATGTATATGATTTTCTGTTCTGGTCCTTTTTAGACCTTCTATCTTCTTCAGGTTGGCAAGGTGAGGTGACAAAGGGCAGCAGGACAAAGTAATTTGTATCTTTATGGAACCAGAATATCATTCACATATTGCCGGAATCCTAAGCATTTAACGTTGATGGATTTATTTGATGTGTGAATGATTTGAAGAAGATTTCTTATTTTGGTGCTTAATTATGTCTTGTGGATTGAAAGTTCTCTTCCAGTGTCGGGCCTGGGAGTGACTGTAGCATAGGCGTACGTTAAAAAAGGGCGCCGGGAAAAAAGGGCGCAGGGTTTTAAAAGATAATCATGAATAACGTTTAAAAAAAATTGTGTTATATTTCGTTTAAAAATAATGTTTTATAAAGTTATAAATCATTAAATAATGTGTATAAAATCGGCAATTTTAAAAACGTTAATCTTCCCTGTTTAAAAATTGAAATTTATAATAATGTTTTATAAAACATTAATAAGAATTTTACTAAAGCTATACCTAACCCTACTCTCACACAGAACCCTCCCTGTACCTATCCCTAACCCCTAGACCCCCCTGTTGGTGCCTAACCCTAAGACCCCCCTGTTGATGCCTAACCCTAAGACCCCCCTGTTGGTGCCTAACCCTAAGACCCCCCTGGTGGTGCCTAAACCTAAGACCCCCCTGGTGGTGCCTAACCCTAAGACCCCCGTGTTGGTGCCTAACCCTAAGACCCCCCTGTTGGTGCCTAACCCTAAGACCCCCCTGTTGGTGCCTAACCCTAAGACCCCCCTGTTGGTGCCTAAACCTAAGACCCCCCTGTGATAAGCATTAATAACGTTTTAAAAAAATATGGTGCGGTTTTTCGTTTAAAAATGCAAAAAAAAAAAAAAAAAAAAAAAAAAAATTGTACGGTTTTTCGTCTAAAAGTAATGTTTTAAAAAATATTGTACTGTTTTTCTTTTAAAAATAATGTTTTAAAAATTATAAATCATTAAATAATGTGTAATCATGAGAAACAGTAATAAAACATTAAAAGTCTCCGGGCGCCGCTTTTAAAACGTTATTTTTCTCCGGCGCCCTTTTTTCCTGTTGGGCGCCGATTTAAACGATATTTATTATGGGAGTGAATGGCGGCGCCCTTTTTGTCCACCTGCCTCATGCGCCCAAATTTCCTGCTTCCGTAGCATAGGGACACTGGCAATGTGCATCCTCATGCAATTTTGAAACTAGCACACTGATTTTTATTTTCTGCCACTACTTACGTAACTCAGGCCTGGAAGCCACTACAAATCGCTAGCGCAATCACTAGCATTATTAATTAGTGTTTTGTAAGCTAGTTCATGAGCGTTTTTCAGAGATTTTCATAGTGATTTTAAAAAGTGTAAGCTTTTTGTCAGCGATTGTGTAGCTATTTGCGATTAGCAATTTTAATTCTGATTGGTCCTTTCAATTTATTACAAATTTTTTTTACAGTTTGCAGAAATTTAAAATCGCACACAAATTGATACATGTAGAGATTTATGAGCGATTTACCCAGTGGTTCAATACTTTACATTGAAGCATAAATGCTCCCAAACTGCTTCATGTCTTGCGATTGCGATTTTGCTTATCGCAATCGCTACTGTGGAATGTGTTACATTTATTTACATTGGCAGAGTGTTTAGGGAAATTGCTAGCGATTTAAAGCGCTCCCTAAATGCTCAAAAACGCGCTTAGTGGATTCCAGCCCTGAGATACATTGCCCTGCTGCATCAAACCATAGCGTCTATAAATATAGGTGGGTCACTTAAGATGACCTTAGTTAAACACTGAAGCTTAAAGATGGTCAATGATAACTTCAAAGAGGCTTTAAACAAATCAGAGGAGCTCTGACTGCAAAAAAAGAATACAAAATTCTCCAAGCAACATATAAAAATACTTCTATTGACATGCCAGCTGGTAGTAAATTGCTATGAGAATCCCAAAGTGGAACCCCAAAGACTTCTATTAGGATTAAAAAGATTTATTGAATTCTATGTACACTGTGAGTGCTCTTTGCCCTATTTTTCTTTTCTAGCTAGATCAACATAGCTGGTGTAGGCTCTGTGACCAGCAATGTTCTGCCCTCTGTTGCTTGTAAGTCATGTCAGTCTACACAATAATTTTTGCCAGCCATTTTAGCTATATTAATACTGTGGAGATGGAGCAGAGAGGCGGGGAAGGAGCAGAGGGAGGGAAAGGGTGCTCCCAAAGTAGGTGTTCTGCAGGCGTGCCTTTCCTACAAAGGGTACCCCTTACCATATTAGGATGCTGACAAGCTGCTTTTTGGTAGAATTGTGGGAGGGGGGCAACGGAGAGAAGGGGGGACAGAGAGAGGACACAGAGGCATGTCATTGAGCAGAGAACATGCCTCTGTGTCCCATTTGCTATTGGAAATAAAACCCGGGTACACTTAAAGCACAAATAAATTTAATTTAGCTCTCATGCAAAGACAACAGAACTAATCTTATACTGTAAGTGTAAGTTCACACTGGTGTGTGGTTTCAACTTTTTTTATTACTTGGCTAGCCCGGCAAATTCTCAGGTGTGAAAACTGTATATGTTTTAATAAGTAAGTTCCCACTGGAATTAAGGAGTAGTTTTTGCAAAATACTGCCTGTACTTTTCCTCCTGCGTTTTGGCAGCAATTTGGGCCAAAGGCCAGTATTATTGTTTTAATTTTGTGAGCACATGCCAGGCATTTACAGTGAACAACACAATGCAACACTGGCATTGCCTAAGCACTCGACAAACTACAGCAGATAAAAATGTGATTAAATACTCCTTCAAATTCCAAGACTCTGTGACTCATGATTTTTTGATATTTGACATAAATGTCAATTTGAACTTAGCTTAACTTTCTCCAAATAGCTAAAGTTACAAAGACCTGATGAGTGATGACTCAGACAGCGCTTTATAAAGTGAGGGAGATGGGCAAAGGTAACTGGTGGCATGAGATACAGTTTCTACACTATAATCACATGATGAATGGGCGATCTTCAGTGTGCCTGAAGCCAAGCTTTTGCTATTTTCTTGAAAATGCCTGCATGGTGAAAGTAATATTTACTTTCACAAAAGTAATGTGTATTTTGATGCAACTCGAAAAAGTATCAAAACTAGTGCTTCTGCCACTCTTTACAACAAACAACATTTATAATAAAATATATTATACAATGTATAATGAATTACTTTTGTCAAATAGACCGCTTATAAGTTTTAAAGAAGAACTTTAACCAAGGATTGAACTTCATTCCCATCATTAGCTGATACTCCCTTTTCCATGACAATCTTTACCTTTTCTCGAATAGATAATCAGAGGGGTGTGTGTGGCTGATATTGTGGTGAAACCCCTCCCACAGTGTGATGTCATGACCTTGGTCCTGATAGTTTTTTGTCTGTGAGCTTTGTTGGAAATAACAGTTTTTTTTTGCCAAGCAGTATCTCCCTCTGATCATAGAACTCTCAGTAACGAACATTCCGTACAGATCCCCTGGCAGGCGTGCATGAAAAAAGGGCACAGTGAAAAAAGGGCTCAGCTTAATAATGAAATGGCGCGGGTGGATAACGAAATCTTATAACGATAATCCTCTTTGTCAAACTTGGTTAACAATAAATGCCATTGTAATAACAGATGGGAAATAATAATGAAAAGATATTAACGTAAAAAATCGTGACATAATTCAACAATACAGCTTAAGCCAACACTACTCTCACACAAAATCCTACCCTGGTGGCGCCTAACCCTAATTCTCCCCCGGTGGTGCCTAACCCTAATTAGCCCCCAGTGGTGCCTAACCCTAACCACCCCCCTGGTGGTGCCTAATCCTAACCCCCCCCCCCCTTAGTGTTGTCTAAAACTATACGGCCACCCAGGTGGTGCCTAACCCTAACCACTCCCTCTGCAGAAACACCCTTTTACACATAGAAATAATAATATCTTTGATAATGTAAAATCTGTACATATAAATTAAATAATATGACAAAAACGATAAGGTTGCAAGCTTCTAAAACGATAATATACTTCAAAAACTATAATGTTGTAATTTTCTTAACGATATTTTGGTGCAGTATGTCTCAATAAGTAGGTGTTCAAAAAAACTTCTGAAAAAGGGGTACTCACAAAGGTGGGTTGCACACGGGGCAACCGACCGCTTCAAGCAAGTGGAGTATTTAAACCTGACTCCCCTCAGGTATACCAGCAATCCTGGGTCTGGTCGCTCTCTTAGCAAAAAGATCCTGCGTACCTTGATTACCACAGGTGGTGGGATCCCACCTTGGTTCAGGTGCGTAAGGTTCTCCACCCAGGCAAGTGGGGGGGGGGGGGGGTATGGCACAGAAGTGGTAAAGAGTAGTGTTGGGCGAACATCTAGATGTTCGGGTTCGGGCCGAACAGGCCGAACATGGCCGCGATGTTCGGGTGTTCGACCCGAACTCCGAACATAATGGAAGTCAATGGGGACCCGAACTTTTGTGGTTTGTAAAGCCTCCTTACATGCTACATACCCCAAATTTACAGGGTATGTGCACCTTGGGAGTGGGTACAAGAGGAAAAAAAATTTAGCAAAAAGAGCTTATAGTTTTTGAGAAAATCGATTTTAAAGTTTCAAAGGGAAAACTGTCTTTTAAATGCGGGAAATGTCTGTTTTCTTTGCACAGGTAACATGCTTTTTGTCGGCATGCAGTCATAAATGTAATACATATAAGAGGTTCCAGGAAAAGGGACCGGTAATGCTAACCCAGCAGCAGCACACGTGATGGAACAGGAGGAGGGTGGCGCAGGAGGAGAAGGCCACGCTTTGAGACACAACAACCCAGGCCTTGCATGAGGACAAGAAGCGTGCGGATAGCATGCTTTGTACCACCATGCAGTCATAAATGTAATAAAGATAAGTGGTTCAATAAACAGGGACCACGCGGCAACGCTAACCCAGCAGCAGCACACGTGATGGAACAGGAGGAGGCGCAGGAGGAGAAGGCCACGCTTTGTGAGACACAACAACCCAGGCCTTGCATGAGGACAAAAAGCGTGCGGATAGCATGCTTTGTACCGCCATGTAGTCATAAATGTAATAAAGATAAGAGGTTCAATAAACAGGGACCACGCGGCAACGCTAACCCAGCAGCAGCAGCAGCAGCAGCACACGTGATGGAACAGGAGGAGGCGCAGGAGGAGAAGGCCACGCTTTGTGAGACACAACAACCCAGGCCTTGCATGAGGACAAAAAGCGTGCGGATAGCATGCTTTGTACCGCCATGTAGTCATAAATGTAATAAAGATAAGAGGTTCCATAAACAGGGACCGGCAACGGTAACCCAGCAGCAGCAGCAGCAGCAGCAGCACACGTGATGGAACAGGAGGAGGCGCAGGAGGAGAAGGCCACGCTTTGTGAGACACAACAACCCAGGCCTTGCATGAGGACAAAAAGCGTGCGGATAGCATGCTTTGTACCGCCATGTAGTCATAAATGTAATAAAGATAAGAGGTTCCATAAACAGGGACCGGCAACGGTAACCCAGCAGCAGCAGCAGCAGCAGCAGCACACGTGATGGAACAGGAGGAGGCGCAGGAGGAGAAGGCCACGCTTTGTGAGACACAACAACCCAGGCCTTGCATGAGGACAAAAAGCGTGCGGATAGCATGCTTTGTACCGCCATGTAGTCATAAATGTAATAAAGATAAGAGGTTCCATAAACAGGGACCGGCAACGGTAACCCAGCAGCAGCAGCAGCAGCACACGTGATGGAACAGGAGGAGGCGCAGGAGGAGAAGGCCACGCTTTGTGAGACACAACAACCCAGGCCTTGCATGAGGACAAAAAGCGTGCGGATATAGCAGCAATGCTTTTTGCCGCCATGCAGTCATAAATGTAATACAGATGAGAGGTTCAATAAACAGGGACCGGAAACGCTAAACCATCCCAGATGTTCATCGGTCATGTTACTTGGTTGGGGTCCAGGAGTGTTGCGTAGTCGTTTCCAATCCAGGATTGATTCATTTTAATTTGAGTCAGACGGTCTGCATTTTCTGTGGAGAGGCGGATACGCCGATCTGTGATGATGCCTCCGGCAGCACTGAAACAGCGTTCCGACATAACGCTGGCTGCCGGGCAAGCCAGCACCTCTATTGCGTACATTGCCAGTTCGTGCCAGGTGTCTAGCTTCATGCCCGGTTTCAGGTCCAGCGGTGCCAGCCACAAATCCGTCTGTTCCTTTATTCCCCTCCAAATTTCCTCCCCTGTGTGCTGCTTATCCCCAAGGCAGATCAGCTTCAGCAACGCTTGCTGACGCATGCCAACAGCTGTGCTGCACTGCTTCCACGATCCTACTGCTGCTGGTGCTGGGTTAGCATTTCCGGATGAGGTACAGCTTTGAGATGCGTTGGAGGAGAAGGAGTCAGAGAGGTAGGTGCTGCTGTTGTTATCCAGCTGTTTGCGGCGTGGGCAACACCCGCGCCGTAGCAGGTGAGGAATCGCTGCCAGGCTCCACAAGGTTCACCCAGTGCGCGGTAAGGGAGATGTATCGACCCTGGCCGAACGCACTCGTCCAGGTGTCAGTGGTGAGGTGAACCTTGCAGGCAACGGCATTCTTCAAGCTTCGGGTTATTTAGCTGACCACGTGCTCATGCAACTCAGGCACTGCAGAGCGCGCAAAGTGGTAGCGGCTGGGAACCACGTAACGTGGGATGGCCACTGACATCATGCCCTTGAAGCTGTTTGTCTCCACCACTCGATATGGCAGCATTTCGCAGGCCAGAAGCTTGGCTATGCTGGCTGGCTGTTACTGCCACGGCCCGGGGGTCATTTGCTGGCAATTTCCTCTTGTGCTCAAACATCTCAGAGACAGACAACTCAACCGTAGCGCTGCACACCGAAGGGCTGTTGGTTGTTGTGTTTGATGAACACTGGGAGACCTCAAGAGCACTAGTCCGGAAAGTGACAGTGTCAGCATCGTCTGATGTTTGTGAATGTTGTGAACCACGCAATGGCTGGGCTACTGCTGCTGCTGAGGCGGGTCTGGTGGTGAGTCTGGTGAACCCAAGGGAGGCAGTGTTGCTGGTGGTACCCTGTCCTGCCGCGTTTGCCCACAGAGTGGGATGTTTGGATAGAATGTGGCGGCTCATGCTGGTGGTGGAGAGGTTGTTAATACTTTTCCCCCTGCTCAGGCGGGTCTTGCACACCTTGCAAATCGCCATGGTAACATCCTCAGTGCAGTCTTCAAAGAAAGCCCAGACTTTAACTGGCTGAGGACTCGGACCTCGTGCGTGATGTGCTGGTGCTGCTTAACCCACTGCTGGACGCTTGAGAGGTCATCCAAGTAATTATCTGGTCCTGTTCTTTTGGATCTGTGAGGGTTGTTGTCCTGGACAACATGGGCAGTATTGAGTGGGTTTTCTTGGGTGCTCCCCTGTGGCCTGTACGTGAACCGTCAGGGGAAACACCTCTTCCCTTGCCCCTCCCTCTTTCACCGGATTTCTTCCTCATTTCACTTATCCTTAAAGTACACGCTGACTGGCAGCAGTACAGTGGCAGTACAGAAATGCTATACAGTGGTGGGTGAGCGGTGTACCACTATTGTCAGCAGTGACACAGAGCACAATGCTATACAGTGGCGGGTGAGCGGTGTACTACTGTTCCCAGCAGACACAGAGTGGAAGTAAACACAATGCTATATAGTGTGGCTGAGCCGTGTACACAGAGTGGCATTAAACACAATGCTATATAGTCTGCTATATAGTCACCCCGAACAGGGTGATGTTCTGCAGAACCCAAACAGTGGCAAACACTGTTCGCCCAACACTACTGGGAGGGAACGCAGATTTTAGTACCTAAACACACGATACAACATGTTTTCCGGGGTCGGACTCTGAGGCACATACAGATGGTCCCGATCATCATCCTCATCATACAACTCTTCTCCTGAGTCTGACCCACCCACCACCTCTGCCACCCCAACATCCCCAGACACAGACCCCTCATCGTCCTCAACATTAACTTGGGATGCTGGCCTGAGCCAGACTTCCTCCTCCACATCAGGCCCCATCATCTCCTCAATGGCAGCCCTCATTAATCGCTCTGGCGACGGACTGATGGACACAACGTTCTCCTCCGGGGAGGGCTGCTGCTGACCACTGGCTGCTGGGGTGGATGTTATAGCTTGCGTGGGGCGTTGGCTGTTGCTGTTGTTGGGAGTGCTGCTCACAGCGGAGGTCTCTGGGGAACTCATGTTGAGCTCATATAGTGGTTGACGGTGAGTGGAGTATTACTGATCCCAGCAATATACACACTGACTGGCAGAGTACGCAATGCTATATAGTGTGGCTGAGCGGTGTACACAGAGTGGCAGTAAACACAATGCTATATAGTCTGGCTGAGCGAGCGGTGTACTACTGTTCCCAGCAGAATCAGAGTGGCAGTAAACAATGGTATATAGTCTGGCTGAGCGGTGTACACAGAGTGTCAGTAAACAATGGTATATAGTCTGGCTGAGCGAGCGGTGTACTACTGTTCCCAGCAGAATCAGAGTGGCAGTAAACAATGGTATATAGTCTGGCTGAGCGAGCGGTGTACTACTGTTCCCAGCAGAATCAGAGTGGCAGTAAACAATGGTATATAGTCTGGCTGAGCGGTGTACACAGAGTGGCAGTAAACAATGGTATATAGTCTGGCTGAGCGAGCGGTGTACTACTGTTCCCAGCAGAATCAGAGTGGCAGTAAACAATGGTATATAGTCTGGCTGAGCGGTGTACACAGAGTGTCAGTAAACAATGGTATATAGTCTGGCTGAGCGGTGTACACACAATGCTATATAGTCTGCTATATAGTGTCAGTAAACAATGGTATATAGTCTGGCTGAGCGAGCGGTGTACTACTGTTCCCAGCAGAATCAGAGTGGCAGTAAACAATGGTATATAGTCTGGCTGAGCGGTGTACACAGAGTTTCAGTAAACAATGGTATATAGTCTGGCTGAGCGGTGTACACAGAGTGTCAGTAAACAATGGTAAATAGTCTGGCTGAGCGGTGTACACAGAGTGGCAGTAAACACAATGCTATATAGTCTGGCTGAGCGAGCGGTGTACTACTGTTCCCAGCAGAATCAGAGTGGCAGTAAACAATGGTATATAGTCTGGCTGAGCGGTGTACACAGAGTGTCAGTAAACAATGGTATATAGTCTGGCTGAGCGGTGTACACAGAGTGTCAGTAAACAATGGTATATAGTCTGGCTGAGCGGTGTACACAGAGTGGCAGTAAACACAATGCTATATACTCTGGCTGAGCGAGCGGTGTACTACTGTTCCCAGCAGACACAGAACAGTAAACAGAATGCTATATAGTGTGGCTGAGCGAGCGGTGTACCACTATTCCCAGCAGACACAGAACAGTAAACAGAATGCTATATAGTGTGGCTGAGCGAGCGGTGTACCACTATTCCCAGCAGACACAGAACAGTAAACAGAATGCTATATAGTGTGGCTGAGCGAGCGGTGTACCACTATTCCAAACAGACACAGAACAGTGAACAGAATGCTATATAGTGTGGCTGAGCGAGCGGTGTACCACTATTCCCAGCAGACACAGAGTGGCAGTAAACAGAATGCTATATAGTGTGGCTGAGCGAGGTACACAGAGTGGCAGTAAACAGAATGCTATATAGTGTGGCTGAGCAAGCGGTGTACTACTATTCCCAGCAGACACAGAGTGGCAGTAAACAGAATGCTATATAGTGTGGCTGAGCGAGGTACACAGAGTGGCAGTAAACAGAATGCTATATAGTGTGGCTGAGCAAGCGGTGTACTACTGTTCCCAGCAGTGACACAATGACAGGGGGGACCCTGGCTAGCGTGGCTGGAGCGCGAACTACCCTGCCTGCCTACCCAAAGCTAAACCCACAGACAAATGGCGGAGATATGACGTGGTTCGGGTATTTATTTACCCGAACCACGTGACCGTTCGGCCAATCAGAGCGCGTTCGGGTCCGAACCACGTGACCCGTTCGGCCAATCACAGCGCTAGCCGAACGTTCGGGGAACGTTCGGCCATGCGCTCTTAGTTCGGCCATGTGGCCGAACGGTTTGGCCGAGCACCGTCAGGTGTTCGGCCGAACTCGAACATCACCCGAACAGGGTGATGTTCTGCAGAACCCGAACAGTGGCGAACACTGTTCGCCCAACACTAGTAAAGAGGCGCCCAATTTCTATAAAATACTCTAATATCAATAAAATAACATAAATGAGGTGGCTTACCTCACAGACGACAACTCACTTTGATAAAGGAGTTTAATTGGAGATTTAGCACAGACCATGTTCTGTTGTTTGCAGTGGAGCTGCAACTGGGCAGTTCTGGCTTGTCTGCTTGCATTCGGTTGCACATTTGCAGTGAGTCTTGTTGTCATTTGCAATCACTCTGCAGTTCAGAGCAGTTCAGAATGCTGTCAGGATTCCTCCTATGGTTTGCTGCAGTTGAGCTGCAGCCAGATAGCCCTGGATTTCCTACATGCATGTTGTTGCATAGTACTGCATGCATTTGTTATGATAGTCTTTCAGTTAGCAAATAGTAATCAAGCCAGCTCAGGATTGAATGATTACCATTTAGCTGTGTGGAAATTTGCATACCTGCATCCATTGGCTGATGCCGGCATAAAAGTCTGCCTCCCATTTCAGACTTTTCATGCCTGATGGACGTTCGCTGCATCCGCGGTGTGTCAGTGAAGTCCACTATCCTGATAGCGTGGATTCTGCCATCACCACGTTAGTGACTGGTAGTATTCCTGCTACTCAAGTTTCTGGGAATGTAAATATAGGCTGCGGTTGCTATTCGCTACGTTCTTTCCTGTAGTCTTGCCTGTGTGGATGCTTGCTGGTGACTGGTTGTTAACCTGCTTGCTCTGCTTCTGTGGACATGACTGTGAGTTGCGGTTGCTTCTAGTTACGCTCCAATCTATAGTCCTGTATTGTACCTGTCTGAATGCTTGCTATCGCTAGGGCAGCGCTTAGTCTTGCAAACACTGTGTCTTTCTGTTATCTGTCTTGGTACTTAGCCAGAGGCTCAGACGGCATCCGCCCTGAGCAACAGTCAGTCAGTCAGTCAAGTCAGTCTGTCTGTTCGCTCTTTGTCTGGTTACTCAGGGCATAGGCAGCGCAACATCACACTGCGCTGCCATTGTGTCTTATTTGTAGCAATATCAGAAGCCCAGAGCTGCAGTTGCTCTGGGTAACCTGTGTAGCCTCTTCCATTATTCAGCCACTAGCCGTGTTTCTCTGGGTGGTCAGAAAGTATAACCCCCAGGCATCACATTCTGCTTTTTTTGCCGTATTAACGATAATTGTATTAAAGTTTACTGCGGAACCCTTTTCATCCAACCTCATCCTGCGCCCTTTTTTCCTGCTACCCCTGCAGGAACTAAAGCTGTCACCACCAGTGATAAACTTCAGAATGTAAATCAGGGAGAGGAAAAATTTTACAATGGGCAAACACTGACTAAAAAAAACTATAAATGAATTTTGTAAACAATAAGCAATTTTATTCATTATGTCACTTCCACTACAGTTCTTCCTTAAAGAGAACATGTACTGAGTAAAAATATCTAAAATAAACACATGAGGTAACTTCAAATGAACATTACATAGTTACCTTGCTATCAGTTACTCTCAGAAGCTCACCATTTTCTTCTGACCATAATCCCTTACAGTTCTGACAATATTTTGTCAGATCTGAAATATATCAGTTGCTGTCAGTAAAATATCAGTTGCTGTCAGTTATAGCTGAGAGGAAAACTGATGTACCAGGTAATGTCCATGTTTCCCTATGGCTCAAGTGGGTGATGTTACAGTTTAACTGTGTGCTGACCAGGAAGCTGTTATGTATAATGGCTATTTTCAAAATGGAGGACGGAAAATTCCCTTGATCACAGTGGACAAACAGGACGCGGGAGAAGACAAATAAATTGAGGAGTAGACTACACAGGAGGTAAGTATGACTTGTGTATGCTTATTTTGACTTTTAATTTTCAATTTAGGTTTTCTTTAAAGCTGACATTGTGAAAGAACTCTGCCCAATTTCAATCTCGGCTTCAGTAAACAAATCTTCTTAATTCATTTATAAGGTTAAGTAAGCTAATATTTGATTTGAAAGAGCTGTCAATTGAAACTCAAATCAGTCTAAAATGGACTTAGAAAAAGAGGCCCAGTGGTGACTGTGGTGAGGCAGCATCCAGAACTGCTTGCTGTCGTTCAGTGTTAAGGCAATGAGCTTGATTCTCACCAGGTGACTGCCTGATCTTATGTTTGAAGTTTTTGTGGCAATCTTCTGGCTGCTCCTACATCATTGTAAAGTTCAAAAGCAAACTGATATATGACTACGCTGGCCTCAGTGTGTGTTTGCTTGTGTGTTTGCAGGGGTATATTAATTATGTGCTCCAATGGGACAGAGACTGTTATGAATAATGCAATGGCCCTGATGCTCTGAAGAGAGGAAATACACATTTTCAGCTTGTCTGTTTTCACTTCAATTAACCAATCGGATTCATGAAAACAGCTATTTTAAATGTATTTTGAGCCACACTGACTGGACGTTTGAACTGTTAATAAGCAAAGTTAAATCTATCTTTATAGCACTAAAGCTTGGGTAATCTCGTTGAAGAAAAGCCTCTACTATTATGTGAAGCAGCAAGATCGGAGTACAATAAATTCCCAAGAATCCATACATTGGACACTTAGACATTATGCCTTCTCATCCCCTCCTTTATTACGGATATTGGATTATGTGATTATTCTCCTCCTTGTTCACATAATCCTCAGCATCACATTCGTATATTTATGTATTTAACACAATAAACTTACTTCCATGAAATATTAAATATTTACACAAATTCAACAATAAAAGGAAGCCAATGCAGCAATTTACCTATGAAGGTGATATCTGTGGACAACTATTTAAAATGTAAAAGTACCTGTAAACACATACAAATAAGAATTATGTTTATTCCAGAGTAAATTGAACCATAAATGACTTTTCTGCTATGTTGTTGTCACTTACAGTAGGTAGTAGAATTCTGAATTCTGACAGAACTGGCATGTTTTTGAATAGTCTACCTCTTAATGGGGGGATTTTTTGTATTTTGTATATTTTGTACAAAAGCAATCCCTGGAATGAATCCATACAATGATGCTTCCCTCACCCACCTACCTATTTATAACCTATTTTGGCAGTTGCACTGATCAACTGCCATTCACAAAGTGCTTTTCACATAAAGAAAACTCTGAAACTCCCCCATGAGGTGATGGGCCAGTCCAAAACCTGTCAGTTCTGTCAAATTCCTACTACTTACTGTGACAGCAACAGAGGAGAAAAGTACTTAAAGTGTACAAAAGCTGTGGATGAAAACAGATTTGATACTCACCCGTGGCTTCCTCCTGCTGCATAAACACGTCTGTGTCCCGCGCTGTCCTCCCGTGGTCTGCCGTTCAGCCACGATCAGTCCCGGTAATTGCTTCAGTCAGGTCCAGTCTGGGTCTTCTGCGTATGCATGGCCCTCCCGCACATGCGCAGTAGAACCAAACTGATGCGACTGAGCAAGTTACCGGGGCTGATCACGGCTGAATGGCAGACTGCGGGAGGACGGCGTGGGACACAGACATGTTTATGCATCAGGGGAAGCTGCGAGTGAGTATCAAATCTGCTTTTATCCACAGCTCTAGTTTCCTTTAATAGCTCATTTTCCTCTGGAAGAAACATACTTCTTAGTTGTGTGTGTTTTACATATATTTTAAATTTTACAGTTTTAGCGATAGTGTTCCTTTCTGCTGCTTGTTCACAAAATGCTTAGCATCACATGTGTATATTTATGTATTTATCACAATAACTTTAATTCCATAAAATATTACATATTTCCACAAATTCAACAATAAAATGTAGCCAGAACAGCAATTTCCCTACTGAGATGTTATCTGTGGCTGTATAATGTGATAATATGGAAAATGCATTTATGTAATAATGCTCCACCAGTTACCAAAATAGAATCTGTGGATTTGGGCTGCGAGAATTAGAAAGTGGTAAGATGCAATAACACAGAGACAAGTTCCACATGGTTTTGTTAGGATGAAAAGAGCACTGCTTATGCTTTATTTATTTTTCCTAGTTCTTTTTAGTATGTCAGAAATGAAAGTAAATGAGTCATAGCAGAAAACATACCGTAGGTGGTGTGAATGTAAGAAATGTTCTTAGCAAGTCTTTGACAACAACAGAATATTTTTACTGCAGAAACTTCCACAAGGCAACTAATCTTTTAAAAGTCAGAATTACATCAGGTCATCATTATGACGCAGGTCATTTAAACTTTTTTACATCCTTCATACAGCCGCACTAAGCTCAGTTCAGAATAAAAAAAAGTTACAGCCATTTTAATCCATTATCCGTCTTTCTTCAAACTGTTCTGCTGAAATGATCATTTACATAAAAGCAAATCTTTTATAATTGCCTAATAATAATTGTCAGTTAACATTAATTTTCAATAAAGCGCCAATCTTCTTACCAATGAGTCACTGTTTAACTAAATAGCAAAGGCTACCACTGCAGCTGCCTACACTTCACACAATGACGGGACTCACCCGAATAGGTGCTTTATAACATTAATTTTTTTCAACTGTTAAAGGATAACTCACACAACGCAAATCTATGAAGGTAAGTAGGTAAGCGTAGAGGTATGTTCATACTGGATTAATATGCCTCTGTGTTGTCTATTTTTCTCCTTCTACCCTTTGTCCCCGTATTTACTCCTTGAAAAATTTGACTGTTTGCCACAGTCAAATTATGAGACAGGAAGAGACAAGCTTGTTATGATATTACCTCCTATATCCCTCCAATTTCCTCCTCTTAAAGAGACACTGAAGCGAAAAAAAATGATGATATAATGATTTGTGTGTGTAGTACAGCTAAGCAATAAAACATTAGGAGCAGAGACATAAGTCTAATTGTTTCCAGTACAGGAAGAGTTAAGAAACTCCAGTTGTTATCTATGCAAAAGAGCCATTAAGCTCTACAACTTTCAAAGTCGCAGAGAGGGCTGTCTTCTGAAGAATTTTCTTTTTCTCTGCCAGAGGACAGGTCAATAGTTCACAAGACTGCTCTGAAAAAATAATTTAGAATGCTGAGTAGTGTGTAAACTGCAAATATTAAAGAATGATGCAATGTTATAAAACACACTATGTAACTGAACATAAAAATATGAGAATATTTTCTTTGCTACTAATCTTCTAGTAATTATCCATACTACACAACCAATTCATTATATCATATATTTTTCGCTTCAGTGTCTCTTTAAATAAAGTAAATGGGTGGAGAAGAGGAAGTAATGGGAGTGTGAAAGGAGCCCTGTGGCAACACTACCTCTTCCTGTCTGATAGGGATTGTTGGTAAGTGGAGTTCCACAAAAGAACACATTATCTGATTGGCTAATTCATTCCGACTTTCTGAGTCTTCTGATTGGCTTAAAATTACCAAATATCCGTCATGCAGATTTTCTGCCAAAATTTTAGCCTAAAATCCACATTCTCTGGTTTATTCATTCCAAGTCTTTTGATTGGTTTAAAGCTAACCTGAACTCAGAACTTCCTCTCTGTTCTAAAATATATGTAAAAGCATAATAAACTTTAAAGAAAAAGGTTTCTTTGTTACAGCTGATACAAATCCTGAAATAAATCTGCACTGTTTCTACTCCCTGCTTTCATGGAAGCAGACATGCTGTTAATATCATGTGCTTTCAAATTAGCTTATCCGCTGTATCTGCCATGGCAGTCAGGTGACACAGGGGAGAGATCAAACTACAACTTGTGATTAGACTCAAATGAGGGGAATTAGATAGGCTAAACTCTCTAAATACATACAGGGTGCATTTCTTTATGTTTTCCTTCTGTCCTGTGCAAGCGTTCAGGTCCGCTTTAAAATTAATGCATATTGGCAATTTTATGTAAATTTTCACATTTCCGTGGAAATCTGTGTTCCGCATTAGTATTTCTGTGTTTCACATTCCGATACGGAAATACGGATTTACGGATCAGACTACGGAACCTGAATGAGCATCCCTACTGTCTGAAACTTTGCCCCTTCACGAGACCTGGGGGAACGAGGAAAGAAACGTAACACCCACAAAGGTATATAGCTCGAGCATTAACATACCTCTGCATTTACCTTATCTTGCTCTACTTCAGGTCAAGTGTGCTTTTAATAAGGGTTTATATAGAAAAAAAATTGGGTAAAGCTCTGAGCTAATGATCCTCCATCTCCTGTCCTCTGAGTTGGGCATTTCTAAAGATCTAAGCATTACTTTGCCTTTTAAAGGATACAGACATCTCTGATCCCTGTTTTTGACATTATGTTCCCTTTGAAGGAACCTCCTGAAGGTTACTAACCAGTAGGAAACACAGCCAACATCCTATTATGCAACTACACTGTGTACAAACTCTCTTTTAAATACCACAACAGTGGAAACCCCTAATGCCACCATGGGCCATATTCTATTGCTGAACTCGCCAGCGCTAAGCACTGGCGAGTTCTTAACTTAGGCAATGGGGCATCGCCTAATCTAATTAAACTTTAGACCCCCCCAGGTGGAAAAGAACTCGCTTGGGCGATATAATCACCCAGCGAGTTCTTACCACGGAATCCAATTACCCTTATCATGTCTCCGGGAAGCGATGAGAAAAAAGCAGGTCTAAACTAGCTAATGCACGTCGTCGCCGCAGCATCTGGGGGTCTCCTTTAATAAGGAGACCCCCAGAGCTCCCCGTCGGGTCGCCGCACAGTTTAGAAGCCCCCGCGCAGCTCTGCAAAGGCTCCCCTGTCATACGTACCGCCGCCAATCACCCGATGCCTCTCGACCCAAAATCCATCACGTAATTACAGTGTATCTAACACTGTAATTACTGTCCGCATAGAAGGAGCCCGGGCAAAGCATCTTTGAATCTGCAGCCGGGCTCCCCATTGGTCCGCTGTCTGAGTCATTTTATTGGTTCATTAAAGGAGACCCCCAGATGCTGCGGCGGAATATGGCGGCGATGTTCAGCGGGCGAGTGTGCATGTGTGGGGAGTGATGCCGTGGTGCTGATGGACAGCACCACAGCGTAAACCTCACTCCCCATCACTCGGTAAAAGGGAGCATCGCTCAGGCTTTCGCCTGAGTAATGCTCCCTAACGATCGGCCATCGCACAAAGAATATGGGCAATGGGATTTGCCGGTAATCCTCGCGCAATGGCAAGGTGATAAGTAGCTCGCATCTGCAAGCTACTTATCACCTTGAATAGGATATGGCCCCATGTGTTATGCCTTCAGCAGGGGTAAGCAGAACTACTGATCCACACTTTAACACTGTGAATCCGCTTTCATAGCCAATGATATGTCTTATGCCTGTAATGTAAACTTCCACTTATTACAGTGTTATGCAGTGAAACCTATTAAAACAATTACAAACATCTTGTCCATGGCTTATAAAAGCAGCATTTGGAAAGAAGAACATGAAAATGGCTAAATAAAAAAGGCCTTCTCGCCTAAAGACTGATCAGACTGTAGAATATGCCTCCAGTGGGAGTTGTTATTCACTTCTGTAAATTTAGTAATGAAATTGAAGATGAAATTGGATATGTTCCTTGAGGAAAGCCATATGTGAACTATTAGGTTTTTTTATGTTATGGATTTCTTAGAAAAAAAAGTAAATAATTCATGAACAGGGCACAGATGTAGAGTTATAGAAATATTTCATGTCCAGCATAATGGTCTAAACACCCTGTTCCATTTCCTCTGCCCGGTGGCAGCTGTGTTCATTTTGTTCCTTTGCGCTAAGATGATAAACACTGCAGAAGGTAAGCAAGCTGAGGGTAAGCCAACAAGCTTGCCGCAGTTAAGCACACGGCATTGTGGATTCATTTTTTAATTACAAAAGCCTTAAATTTCTGTTTCCAATTAACAGCTTCTAAAGAGCAGCTAAACAAACTAGCAGCAATGCATAATGTGTTTCCTTTTATTTTAATGTTATCAGCAGAGCAAAGCGATGTCTTTCTAGACACATGAAACCAATGTTGCAAATGCAATTTCCTCGGTCTGCATTAAATCTTACTGTAGCCTTTGGCGCTGCTTCTTTATGGGAGAAAAGTAAATGCAAACGGGGGAAAAAAAGTTTACTTAGAGAGAAAATCAGTTTTCGAGCGCTGGAGAATATAGTGTATACTTAAAATTACTTGTCTGTGGGATCGAGATTGGAATTTTACAGCCCCACTGCTAAAGTGATTACATCAAATATATACATCCACTTCAACCAAGGTGAACTAGTAAATGTAAGGAGGAAATTGTGTGTCAAATACACTCCATGATGACCTTGTAGCACATGAATTATTAAATATTTCCAGGTTAAGGACATCCGCACTTCAAACTCAAAGGAAGGTTACCAGTCAGCTATAGCATAACTGACAATGTCAAGCTTGTCTTCAAACAGAACAAGACATCAAAATATACATTACATTTAGAATCTTAGCACATTGAATATCAGATCTGTTTCCTTTTAGCCCCTGGTCTACTTCAAACATGTTTACTTTAGCACAGTGAAAGGCTACAAATATCTATATTTTATGTTTGATATATATTATTTATTTGTTTTCTGTATGCGGCTAAGAAACATGCTGTATGTTAAAGTAGAGCTATGCTATGGTGGGTAAATGTGAAAATCATAGCCGTGAAAAAGAACCAAATAAAGAATTCATAAATATCATTAAAATAACCCTTAACATGTGGCACACGAATCTGGTTAGTCATTAGTGAGTCCTTCATGGTGAATATTCTCCCAGGGCTGTGGTTAGCATCTTCCTCCTGAGGAAAGTGGTAAGCAAAGAATTCTCATAAAATCAGATCTCCACTAAGCTGGGGAGGGAAATAAATGAAAGCAATCCTATAGTCATGGAAAAAATTAAAATAGAGATAGATACTTCCCTTGGTAGTGGGAAGCCTTTAGATAGCCCAGAGTTTTCTCGTATCTTCATACATTGTACCATACTGGGTCTCTCATTCTCATGTCATTCTAAGGACAGATTTACCAGTAGGCACTGTAGGCTGGAGTGATGTGTGTGAGCCAGCCCTGAGCCCCACAGCTTGGGGTGACCCATGCGTCACTGCTTTCCCATGCAGTGCCCCGAGTCGATGCGCAGCAGCAGAACGCAATGGACGTTCAGGTAAGTGCCTGTTTTTACATTTTTGGGAGATGGGTGCGGATGGCCCCCCCCGGCGTCGGCCACGCTTGGGGGGGTCGTCTGCGCTACCCAGCCTCCACCTCCGGGGTGTTGCTGCGGTCCCTAGGCAGTGAGAGAGCCTGGGGCCCCACAGCCCCCCCGGTTGTATGGGGGCAATGGGAAGCCTCCCCGAGGCGCTCCTGGATAGTGCTGTATAGCATGAACTAATTCCCGCAGGGCAACCGCTTCGCGGTATTGGTTTTTGACCCTGCAAAGTTTGGCATGCGAAAGCAGATGCATTTCTGCATGAGCATGTCTCATGATAAGCCATTTTAGCCAGATTTGCACAGCCAGACTTGAAAGGGTTAAGCTTGGTGTAGAGCACGCATACATTGTCTTGTGATTGAGCATATATGCATTCTGTCCTTTGGAGGCAGGTGGTGGATGGTTTGCTCTATAAGTGGGCTGTCTGTGCCTGTCCTCCCCCCCCTTCTGGAGTGATGTGTGTGAGCCAGCCCTGAGCCCCACAGCTCGGGGTGACCCATGCGTCACTCCTTTCCCATGCAGTGCCCCGAGTCGATGCGCAGCAGCAGAACACAATGGACGTTCAGGTAAGTGCCTGTTTTTAAATTTTTGGGAGATGGGTGCGGATGGCCCCCCCGGCGCCGGCCACGCTTGGGGGGGTCGTCTGCGCTACCCAGCCTCCACTTCCGGGGTGTTGCTGTGGTCCCTAGGCAGTGAGAGAGCCTGGGGCCCCACAGCCCCCCCGGTTGTATGGGGGCAATGGGAAGCCTCCCCGAGGCGCTCCTGGATAGTGCTGTATAGCATGAACTAATTCCCGCAGGGCAACCGCTTCGCGGTATTGGTTTTTGACCCTGCAAAGTTTGGCATGCGAAAGCAGATGCATTTCTGCGTGAGCATGTCTCATGATAAGCCATTTTAGCCAGATTTGCACAGCCAGACTTGAAAGGGTTAAGCTTGATGTAGAGCACGCATACATCTTCTTGTGATTGAGCACTGTAGGCTTGTGCCTACAGGCGGCCCCTGGGGGGAAAGGCAGATCATTGGCCGCCCAATGCTCCTGGTTCTCGATGTTCCAGCATGACATCTCTGCATAGCAGTGTTGCGCACCCAGTGTCTTCTCCTTGGGAACAGTGGCATCATGTGATGTGCCAGTAAGTGTGGGTATTACATGGGAGGAGATTAGGGCGCCAAAGCTTATGTGCTTATGGGCTCCTGAGCTGTTAATCCCGCCCTGGTCACTCTAAATATATTCGACCCAGTGGGTCAAGTATGTTCCTTCAGTGTGCGAGTGCAGCTGTGGACAAATGTGTCCCTACTGGGTCTGTGTGAACCATGCTTGTGCATACGTAGACTTTAGGATTGCTTTAAGCCAGTCAAAGGCTCTTGCTGCTAGTTTGGTTGGGCTTTCTGTTCAGACCATTTGTGCACCAATTTCAACTACAATAGCCAAACTCCAGCTTTTTAACTCCCATATGACCTAGTCATGCCGAAGGGTGTGATCGTGGCGCCAGCCCCAGGGCCGCCTAACACCAATCGGTGTAAAGTCCTGGGGCAGAGATTTTCAGGAGATTGTGCACGCCGATGTGCTCCATCATCAATCTTCCAGCGGCAGGGAAGCGATTCGCAGTCATAGGCTGAACCTAGGGGTAGGGTTTAAAAAATAGGCTGAACCTAGGGGTAGGGTTTAAAAAATAATTAAAGAAGGAAAATTTATTACAAGAATAAAGAAAAAAATATTTATAAAAGTAAATAAATAAACATTGGGGGAGCAATCAAAACCCACCAACAGAAAGCTCTGTTGGTGGGCAAAAAAAAAAGGGGGGGGGGTCACTTGTGTGCTGAGTTGTATGGCCCTGTTGCGAGGCCTTAAAACTGCAGTGGCCTATTTTGTAAAAAGTGGCCTGGTCACTGGGGGGGTTTAAGCCCAGGGTCCTCAAGTGGTTAATTTAATTGGTTAAGTGGGGGCGGTGCGGTAATAGGCAGGGAGGAATGGGGTAAGTTAGTCACCAGGTTATCAGAGAAGCATCGGAGGATTGATAAGCACTTGGCTATATTATATATAGTGTTAAAATGGGCATAGTAGAATATTGGTGTGATCACCAATATTCTACTAACAGGAGATAGTACAAAATCAGTAAAATTAACAAAATTCTACTATTAATATTATTACACGCCTATTTTACCAGGTGCCGTGATTAGATGTACACCTTCAAACACCTAGATTGTGTGGCTCTCCATGTGGGGGCTAAGAGCAATAGCCATAGTGACTGTTTTATGAGCATCAAACAAATATTTACAATTTTTGCACTTCAATATACAAGTGTTCAAATGTTAGCGGTATATTCACTAAACTGCTGTAAACATAATAATGTATGTAAAGTATTAGGCCCCTTCCCCACCTGATCACATATAAAAATTGAAGTTCCGTTTTGGTGCGATTTTCACCACTGCACTTGCAATTCCATTTGCTACAATATGTTTGCATATTTTTGTCAGCAAACTTGCATTGCAATTTTGCGGTAAATCTCAACACATGGAGACATCAGACAGTGCAGTCCATGCACTGTACTCATTATATGATAAGGCTTTATGCACGTTATTCTGATTACTGCAGTTTAGCAAACACACCCCTTAGTGGCTAAGGATGACAATGAGAGCTTTATCTACATTCCTGGATATTCACTTGAAGTGTAATATAATAAAGTTAATCGAGAATCTTAGACACTGTATAAAATATTCTCTGCTACAGAGTGTTCAAACAGGACAAGAAAATAATTTGTGTCTCGAGGCGGGTTTGAAAAATATGTTACGATATTATTAGACGTTGCTTAGTCATTTTAGTGCTACTGTAGATTTAATAAGAAGGGATTTCTGTTTAACAGTTCAATAGGGTCATGCTTCACAAGTCTCTGCTCTGAGCTCCCAAGGCTTCCTGATCTTGGGCACATGTTAAACAGAAGCCTCAACTTGAGCTCTTACTTCAGGCTTTTTCATGTCCCTACCTGGAAGCAATAAGAGGGGCACTACTGGGCACTCAGGTCTTCACACTTGTTTATGAGACACCAGGGTCATAGAAGAGCTCTTAGCCAGGTCAAATGATAAGACTTCTGTTTGCCATTCCAACACGAAGGGCTTTCAGTGAGTACCGTACAAGGAAGAAGCTGCTTTAGATTAAATGATACATAGAACAGTACGAAGTAATGTCAGCTAGGAATTTTCACAGGTTCACTTTAAAAATCAAAGCTTGTGTAGCTGCTATTTCTTGTCTTTGTTACAAGCAAGGTTTCTTTAACCTGTGAGGAGTTAATTCTCAGAGTGCTGAGCCAAAGCAGCATCTCTAGCACACATAAATCAGGGACTTATCTTAATGATGGAGCCCAGAGGAGCAACAGCAGATCAAAGCACAGAGGCAGTCAAGATGTAAAGAGCTTGCGAGTCCTTTAAGGGAAACGTGAAGTGAGAAGAATATGTAGGCTGCCACATTTATACCCTTAAAAAAAAGAAAAAAGATAATTGCCTGCCTGTCATGTTGATCTTTTGTCTTCAGTAGCTTCAGAGACACACCTGCCATGAGAATGCAGCCAGTGGAATCAGAGTGGAATTGCAAAACCATGACTTCCGGCAATCATGCTCTCCCAAAAATTAGTACAAAGTCCGTCAATTTTTTTTTTACTATTTTTTGTAATATAAAGAAGCATCAACCTTTTTATTTGTGCCTTTGAGATAGTTTCCTTCCATTTCCAGAGTAACATCCAGCTTGCCAGCTCTTCCCTTCCTTGTCCGTTCAGAAACTGACATCTTCTGCACGCCTGATCCTAACTAACACGTGATACTTCTGCATGCACTGAAGGGTTGTTTCCCATTCTCAAGGGAGCTTAGAGGCACAGTCTAGTAAAGAAGAATCCAGCTAAACCTTAAAAAAGGAGAATGAGCAATATCGGAAACCATAAGACAGGAAAACTGACATCATTTGTTTTCCTGCTGACAATAAAGATTAGACATCTCCTGGGAGAATTTACCTCTGAAAAATCTGAGTGAAGAACACGACTTCACTGAAAGATAAGTAATCTTGTTGTAGTATTTTACATCTGTTATGCTTGGTGGGTGCAGGCTACAGTGAAGTTCACTCACACCATATTATATGAAGGCAAATTTTCTATAAAGTGAGTTTAAAGTGAAATCAAACCAGAGGTGTCTTTCATAAAGAAACACTGGCCATAATGTTGTATACCAATCAGCTTTACCACCTCACCAGCATTGCAAGTGGTGTAATAGAGCTCTATATAGTTCCAGTGGGTCACTTTCACTAGCTCAACTTTTAAAGTTTGAACCCTTCTAAATTTGTATGCAAATGGTGAGACCCACTTGGGCTCAGTATAACCGTATGTTATGGTACTGATATCTCTGGCAGGGTGGTAAGTCTGTTTGGCACACATTTCTCTTTATGAAAAAAATCACTTCATAAGGCGTACGTATGTATGCGTCGCCGGTGAGTTGGGCACCGGGAAAGCCCAATGACGGCTCTCCCTGCTGCCGCAAAACTTCCCGGTGGCGTTAAATACTATTCCCCTCTCTGAGTTGCGAGAACTGCTGGAGCCCATGAGTTACCCTTACGTGCCCTGGCTGCACAGCATTATATTGCTGCTATGGGGGCCTAGTTTCGGCACCCGGCGGTGAGCTTCGTGCGCCAAAACCACCTGCTTCGTTCATAAGGGCCACACGCCATTATACCATAACACTCCTGCTGCACCGTAAATGTTGTAATAGGTGGTGCATTACAGTACAGCAAGCCATGTTACAGAGCGACCATTATGTTTCTTAATGCTCCACTATGAACGGTGGAGCTACTACTGCTACTAGTAATAATAATAACAACTTCTTCAAAACTTAGTTTACCCAAATAACAATTAGGAAGTAGGTTAAATCACTTCACCGCTGGAAGACGTTTCATGGTTTCTCATATACTTTCTAATAAAAAGCGGGACAAGTTTTGTGGTATGTAAAACTGTCACTGCATGGGGGTACAGTCCATGGCAGAAGGGGTTAATTTACTGATGTAAGTACCTCTTGCTACTGTGCTGCACGTGACTCTCTATTTTTCTGACACTTCAGCCTTCACAACCGGAGTTTGGGAGGAAGGAGAGTGAAGAGCAGTGCAGTGGTGAGAGGTGCCATTAAATGTTTCTGCCACTTGCTGTAACTCTGTACACACTGGGACTGTTTAGCATCTCGTAAAACTGTCCCCTATGTTCCAAGCATTACCATTTCCCTCAAGTTCGTCTCATCAGCCAGACTGCAGGTCTGAGCTACACAGATAGCCTCCCCACCCATTGTAATATCAAGATATAAGCTATGTACATGTCTTCTTGTAAGGTGAAACTATCCTTTCTGAGTATCTGTTATCTGCTATGGACAGCATTTTAAAGTGAACAGAAGTATCTAGCAGAGTTGAAGTCCTGTCTTCCACAATTAGCCCAAAAAGATTGCCTAATCTCATGCTCCTCAAATTTGATGAGTTGTTACTCGCATGTCTGTCTCCATCCCTCTCCATAGAGCAAGACACACTGCTCAGTCTGAAACAGAACAGCATGTCTGTACAATGATCATTATAAAGCAGCTACTCAAAACAATCTTCAAAGATCATTTAGGGTAACAGCACGCAGATGAATCAGCAAACGTAATTTGAATGCTGTGTGAGTTACATAGTTACATAGTTATTTGGGTTGAAAAAAGACATACGTCTATCGAGTTCAACCAGAGAGAGATAATGTCTGATATTCTGGCGGGCGGCATGTATCAGTGACCCATCAATGTCCATCCCAACAATGCGTGAGGGTGTCAAGTTCTGAGCCACCCACAAAGTCAGTTGTCCAACATTGCAACATTGTCCAGAACGGCCTTTTCTTGGAACCACTCAGGCCTTAGAGCTCAGGTGTGACACTCCAGGCCTGGAGGGTCAGATCCACGCCAGTGTTTATGATGGACTGAGAACGAGAGGAATGTGTTCTACCTGATAGACCACACCTTTCCTGATACAGACCCATCTATTAATTTGAGCCGTACCAAAAATGTGTGAGAACCTCGGCTCTCGAAGGACCGGTTTGACATGCCTGCCTTAGAGCTTCCAGACGGGCGTTAAATACTATTCTCCCTCTGAGTTGCATTGGTTAATAATTTTACAACTGCTGAGAGTGTTTGCTCACTAGCAACAGGGCCTAAAATGTGCTTGCTTGTCTTGTTTCTTTCTTTTTTTTTTCATTTTGATGGGAAGGAAGCAAACTTTTTATAATTTATATGCAGGGAGTAGCAAAATGACAGGTCTGCTTAAAAAAGCACAGAGACAACAGGAGCACAAATCGTGCAGGTCAAACAAAAACCAGCCAGTAGAGCAGGCTGAGATCTTAAAGCAGTATAAAACCCTGAAATAATATTCAATAAAAACACATTTTCCTACTTTTTATATGCCATACGGTTATCATATTTGCTTTTATGCATAAGTATTAAGTACACTTTTTTTGCCCTGACAGGCGACTTTGCATTTTATTTATAACTACTTTATTCATGTTCTAACGTAAGCAGAAATGCTTTCTGATTGTCTGACTTTGTTCAGCAGAGCCTGCAGTGTCAGAGAAGTGTTTATTTACATTCCTCACTTGATACTATTAAATACAAGATAACATTGTCTGCACTTCAGATGCCTCCAGCTTTGATGGCAGGGAACTTCTAAGTCCTGTGTGTAACCCTATGAATGCTGTTCTTGAAAAAAAATGCTGGTTGTATATAATATGCTGTAAATAATCTATTAGAACAAAGAAAAAATGCTGGGTTTCATTCCGCTTTAAACCCATCTCTTCTCGGGTGGAACTGGAGTGATCTTGATGTGGTTGCTCTCTTGCAAAAGATCAATGGCCTAGTTATCCCATATAGATATGGGGACCTAGTGTTATAATTCATATATTTTGGCTAATGAAAGAGTATTGTAAGTCCTAGATCACCTTCCTACATTTTTCATTGATAAAGGTGAGTGGGGGCTATGCCATCACCCACAGTCTTCATATCCGATACACCCAATCCAGAGAAAATCCCTCTGGAAAAGCAAGTCATATGACCCAGAACACATGACAAAATCTTAGCAGTTGTTAAGAGAATGGGTGTTGCCCAGCTATTGAACGGCCAAACACCTGACTCCGCCAAACTTCTCCTTCTACTGCTGAGAAATTTAATATTTTTAGTTCAAACTGCAGCAAAGCAGACGCATAAGCTTGACTGAAAAAGTGTGTTTTTAGTTTATGTTTCACTATAAGCAAAGATGGTGAGTATCACACTGATTTAGGCGCGTACGTTAAAAAAGGGCGCCGGGAAAAAAGGGCGCAGGGTTTTAAACGATAAGCATGAATAACATTTAAAAAAATTGTGCTATATTTTGTTTAAAAATAATGTTTTATAAAGTTATAAATCATTAAATAATGTGTATGAAATCGGGAATTGTAAAAACGTTAATCTACCCTGTTTAAAAAGTGAAATGTATAATAACGTTTCATAAAAGATTAATAAGAATGTTACTAAAACTATACTTAACCCTACTATCACACAGAACCCTCCCTGTACCTACCCTTAACCCCTAGACCCCCGTGGTGGTGCCTAAACCTAAGACCCCCCTGGTGGTGCCTAAACCTAAGACCCCCCCTGGCGGTGCCTAAACCTAAGACCCCCCTTGTGGTGCCTAAACCTAAGACCCCCCTGGTGGTGCCTAAACCTAAGACCCCCCTGGTGGTGCCTAAACCTAAGACCCCCCTGTGATAAGCATTAATAATGTTTTAAAAAAATATTGTGCTGTTTTTCGTTTAAAAATAATGTTTTAAAAAAATATTGTACTGTTTTCGTTTAAAAATAATGTTTAAAAAATTATAAGTCATTAAATAATGTGTAATCATGAGAAGCAGTTATAAAACATTAAAAGTCTCCGGGCGCCGCTTGTAAAATGTTATTTTTCTCCGGCGCCCTTTTTTCCTGTTGGGCGCCCATTAAACGATATTTATTATAGGAGTGAATGGCGGTGCCCTTTTTGTCCACCTGCCTCATGCGCCCAAATTTCCTGCTTCCGATTTGGGCAGGGAGGTCCAGAGGAAGGTAGAGGCACTACTTCCCCTATCCCATCATCAACAAATTCATGATCTCTGTTTGAATAAGAATATAATTTGTATCACATTTTTAAATGAGCAATAAATTGTCATTAATTGTTTTACTATTATGTATTTACATGTTGTTGTTGATACAGTTCCATGGCAATTCCCAGAAAACATTGAACAACTCACATCAATAATTGTCTCTAATCACATTCTAGGACCAATTTTGGTAGGAGCTAATTAACCTACCTATGAGCAAACAACCTTGAAGCAGGAAAAAACAACAAATACGCCCTCACAAGCAGAAAACATGCCTGGCAGTTAGAGGAGCAGCACCAGGTCTTGAGGCTAAAGTAATTTTGAAATTTAAAGGGACTCCGAGCTCTGTTTAAAAATAAAATTTGAACTTACCTGGGGCTTTCTCCATCCCAGCTCTGGTCGGGACGTCCCACGCCGGCCTCCTGGCTCTTCTCCCGGCGGCTGTCCGCATAGCGCGGACAGGCCGGGCCCCCTGGCGACACTGGCGAGTGTCGGGGCTTCTTCTTCCTTATACGTCACGAATGACGTCACACGCCGGCCGCCGCGCGTCATGACGGCGGCCGGCGTGACAGCACGGCGCATGCGCGGTTTAATCGCGCATGCGCCGTGCTGTCACGCCGGCCGCCATCATGACGCGCGGCGGCCGGCGTGTGACGTCATTCGTGACGTATAAGGAAGAAGAAGCCCCGACACTCGCCAGTGTCGCCCGGGGGCCCGGCCTGTCCGCGCTATGCGGACAGCCGCCGGGAGAAGAGCCAGGAGGCCGGCGTGGGACGTCCCGACCAGGGCTGGGATGGAGAAAGCCCCAGGTAAGTTCAAATTTTATTTTTAAACAGAGCTCGGAGTCCCTTTAAACAATACAGTCGGCTGATTTGGAACTTTATGAAAGTCTGTGCTTTCTGTAGAAGCTCTGTTACTATGAGTGAAAATCAGGGAGCGGGAAAATATGACTAATTCTTCGGCTACATGTAAATAAGGAAAAATAGTAAATAGGTATGGCAGGAGCAGTGGGGAACTGGGCGATGATTGACTTAACAGTTTCAAATCCCCAATGGTTTTTCAAAGGCTAAATGCAGACAGTTGCAACTCTACTGTACAACAGCCAAAGTGCCAGCCAGCATATAGTAGCAGTTTTTTTTCTTTCCACACATGGAAAAATACATTTAATAGGCCCATTGATTTACATGGGCTGTCACTTCTAATTAGTTTCTGTACTGCCAAGAAATACATGTGAAATGTACAACTTAGATTCCAGCCTTAGTGTTAAGAGTTAAGGTGGCCACACATGATACAATAAAATGATCAGATTTTACTGTAAGTCAATACATGTGATCGAATCTCTCGAAAAAAAATCGAAAGCTTTTTTTTTTCTTTCATTTAACTGAAAAATCTGATCAGATTTCCCTTTTTTCGATTTTTATCGTACCAGAATGCTGGAAATTTTTCTTTAATTTTCTAAAGATTGTATGGTGTGTGTTAGATTGTCAATTTATTAATATACACACCCTAGAAATTTTCTCAGAGTTTCCAATCATTTTTATCATAATTGGCAAATAATTTAACATATGTGTGTGGCAAAGTGGTCATATTTTTGAAATGTTACAATCAGTCAGAAAAATGTATTGCAATTCTTTAATTGAACAGATATTTAAGAAAATTGTATGGTGTGTGACCACCGTAAGAGTGAAGTGTCAGTTTAGGAGAGTTATTGCTAGACAATAGGGTAGGCAGATGTTAAAGGTATTGGGGAATGTAGGCAGTAGACGGGTTAATGCCAATGAGGGGTGCTCAGGATTAGGCATCAGGAGGGGCTAAATCTGGGGGGAGTCTAAGTCGAGGCATCAGGAAGAGGCTAACAGTGATAGGAGGTTATGGTGAGGTTCCTGGAAGGGTGAACTTCAAGGGGGAGTTTAGGTTTATCTTCAGGAGCAGGGACTTTGGTATGGGCATTGGTAAAAAGCAGAAGAATGATTAAACAAAAACTCAAAAACCATTGTTAAAAGGAAGTAATGCACAGCTGCATGCATTGCTGTCCTCCAAATGACCAAAACATACACCTGTGGGAGGGAACCAAAGCACAAAGAGGAAACTCACAGAATCACAGAGAGAACATACAGACTTCAAATACTGTACTGTCCTGAGTCTAGATCACTGCAAGACAAGAGTGCTATCCACTATGCCCGCCACACAAATGACTTAGTTATAGGATTTGTGATAATGGTGAGACTTTAAAATACTTAATGTTCTAAGAAAGCATTAGCTAATAACCACAGCAACTGATCTACCTAACATAGCTCACACTCAACAGAGCCCAGGTTTGTATTTTATGAATATAGTAATTGAAAAAAAATACTTGTAAATAGGGATTCTGCATCTGCTCCATTCGTCTACATATGATTAACATAACATTATTATTTAGAAAAAATGTGTAGACTATTTATGGGCTAGCAGCCCCAGGTTTTAACTATGTTTAAATGTCAGTTAGTGGTTAGGTCTCTTTTGAGAGGGCTCATCATCATCGTGGAAGAGTCTAGTATTGAACTATCTGTGCACAGCCTGTTTTTGAAGCCAACATCCTCATTTGTTGCATCTATTTTGAATGCAAGTTGTGTAAGTTGTCCATGTTGAGGCTCTGCACATCTATACAGCTGGTCAATTCGGGTGCAGCATATATTTGAAAGTGTTGCCATTTCCTCCTGTACAAAAATGTAAGTCTACTTGTGGCTAGCTGCATTCATGTGTATCGGTTTGCATTCAATTTATTTAGATTATAGAATAGTGCATATTTTGCATCTGATTTAAATTCAAGGTGTGTTTAAGCCCCTGGGGGGCACTGCACACCTCTGTTGGTTTTATTCCATTTGCAGCCTGACTAGTAGTGCAGCCTATTCCTTGCTGTTTATAGCAGTATTATTGTACAAATAATCTATATTTATAGTGCATGGGTCAATGCAATTATTGTAACTCTACTATTTTCTATACAAAATGTCTAATAGTTGCATCTGTTGACTAATAAAAAATAGAGGTTTTTAGTCGCCATACTATCTATTCTGTTTGTATTTAAATGGCAGTGAGATCCATTGGTTACAGTGATGTCAGCCTCTTGTTGAAGCAGATGTTCCATTTTAGCTGAATGGTTCATAAACACTGACAGCGTTAAAACAAGCAATGTGACTGCACAGATAGTAAACTATGCTTTAAGTATTTGAAACATTGTTGTAAATATACTTTAAAGATGCCCAGAAAAAGAACACCATGGACCTGAATATAAACAAATCAGCCATGAATAAATGTTAGTGTCTATGGCAAGGGTGTCAAACGCAACCACATAAGGGGCCAACATCTGAAACACAGTTGTGAGACAATTAGTTTTTTTTTTTAGATTTACAGGAAGGTGGGGGGGGGGAGGTCTCCAGTGGGAACCCTAAAAATGTCACGTGAAATACCTTAATGTGTCCACTAAACTGGTGTGCTCATCTGGAGGGGAAGGCAGCGTTTGTAGTGTAGGATACCTAGGCTGGTAAATGGTAGGAGTGGCAGCTCCAAACCGCTAACAGCTGTCTCACTTAAAAAGTAAAAAGAATGCTTGCTCACAGTTTTTGGAGGTGTGGATGGGAAAGGCAAAGATGCCACTCTTTCAAAGCCATGCAGCAAATGTGCATAATATGTAGACCTATATAACCAATTATCATTGTAGAAGTGGAGAGAGAATGCAGGCATGTGCAAAAGACAAAAATTATTTGCCATTACATACATCTGCTATGCCTTGCCACCTCCATGGTAATGTCAAATTCCACTGTTACAGGCACAAGAATACAGCACAGGTTAATGCTCTCAGTTTTCTCCTTTCCCTCACTGCTTACAATCATGCACATTTGAAGCACTTGAGGAACACATAAAATAGTTAAATGGGCCGGATTTGGCCCACGGGCCTTGTGTATGGCACCTGTGGTCTATGGGTTAATGCACAGTAGCTGCAGCACCCTGCACACATATTACCCTGAGTACCACAGCTTACTGCATGTTCAGGTCAAAATGTTCTGGTGAACAAACTAGCATGGGGTTTTCCTCCCAAGCAAACTGTTGTATTAAGAATAAGCACCATTAGCTATTGACTGTGGCTGGCTGAGCTAATATGCTCATTAGTCAACGCCTAACAGGCTTCTCATGGTGCCCTACCCTGCTATAGGAGCTGGTGATGAGTAAAATAATCTCCACAAGCAAAGGGGTTCTTACTGACCTGTCCATATTGGCTTGCTATAAAACTGTCAGCAGTGGATGTATGAACCCTACCAAAAGAAAAAGCTGACCCCCAGCTCAGACTGTTAAATGAATTATCACCAGGGAATCTACCAGTCCATACCCAGATACATATTGTAACACCTATGGAAGCAGCGGCTGCGGGCACGCAGGGTGTCTCCGCAGCCACCTCGCTTGCCTGCTCCGGGACTTCTCCCATTCCTCTGGCGTCTAGTACGCCGAGGACGGGGTTGTCCATTGCTCATAGGGTTGCTGTATCGCGCGGGCGCGCGCGGAGACAGGACCTTTATGCAAGGAGGAGGAGCGTCAGCTGACCAGCCGGTCGGCTGACATCAGAGGAGATTCACGGCGCTCCGGATTGGCTGATTGATGGTAGGCGCGGCCGTGGGGTCTCCTCTGCTTCAAAAGCCTTCAGTCTTCACTCGCAACCTGTCTGCTGTTGTGAATACTCACGTGTTAGCGCTCAGACCTTAGATAGCATCCGGTTTGTTTTGATCAGGTAGAAAACCAGGGATTTCACACAAGACTAGGATTATTGTTTATTGTATATTTGATATTCTGTGTATGACTCTGGCTATCCTCTGACTCTGCTCTTGCAAATCGATTCTGTACTTCTGCCCATCTGACTCTGTTGCTGAACTCTGCCTGACATCTAACTACTCTCTTGCCTGTCGATTTTGTACTGTACCTGTCCGCCTGTTACTGATCCTAGCCTGTCTGACCACCCTACTCACCAGTGAGCCCTTGTCACTGGTGAGGTGCTCTTGTCTAGTACTCATCAGCTCCCCTGGTGATGTCTAGTCTAACTATTCTATTACTGTGTACAAATAGTACCCACCAGCTCCTCTGGTGAGGTTTAGCCAAACTATTCAGTTACTGTGTACCAATAGTGCCCACCAGCTCCTCTGGTGAGGTCTAGTTAAACTATTCAGTTACTCTTGCACCAAGCACTATACACCTTGCTATCCTGCTAGCTATACTTGTATTATTGGTGATTCTGCAGATCACCACATAATCTGGTATAGCGTCTGTATTATCGGTGATTCTGCAGATCACACATAATCAGACGTCTGTGTTGCTACACCAATCGTTACACATATAGGGCTTGATTCACAAAGCGGTGCTTACTGTTAGCACGCCTGTGAAAACCCCCTTAGCACGTCTAAACAAGCTTTTCGCGCATAAAACTTTACGCGCGCAAAACTTTATGCACGTAAAACTTTATGCGCGTACTGCACAGAGCGCAGGGCGCTCCGCGCAAAGTGCCCATTAAAGCCTATGGGACTTAGCGCGCATAAAACTTTGCGTGCGTAAAACTTTACGCGCGCAAAGTTACCGCGCGATCTGATTGAGAAATCCGGTGCTAACCTACTTAGCACCCTGGTTAGCGCGTCTAAAGACTTTAGACGTGCTAAGTAGGTTAGCACCGCTTTGTGAATCAAGCCCATAGGGTGTAATGTGCGCAGCAGAAAGGAAAGGAAGACTGGGTCTCGACCTGAATTTTAAGCAGCAATGCTATAATTTATTATACCGTAGTTACAAAACAAACAACATTTCGGTCTGAGGCCTTTATCACTGATAAAGGCCTCAGGCCGAAACGTTGTGTGTTTTGTAACTATGGTATAGTAAATTATAGCATTGTTGCTTAAAATCCAGGTCGAGACCCAGTCTTCCTTTCCTTTCTGATGTATAAAACCTAGACAAAGGACAACATAGCCTCCCCTTCTCTTCCACAGCACCACCACCCCTGCTGATGGGCACAGGAGGCTCCTTAATTGTTGCTAGAAGTCTTTACCATGTGCTGCTTGACATTTTCTATATTGATTAACGTGACATTAAAGCAGTATCTCCTAAATTGATGTTCTAATGCTAGCTCCACCTTCATTTATACAGTTGGGCCAGGCTTATGCGGGATTGTGTGGCTGGTCACATCCCCCATGGTCTGTCAATAGAGGAAAAGTTAGTGGCAGTTGAGTGGAAGAGGCAAAATAAGAGTAACCTCTCACAGGGGCTCTTCAATCAACATAGATGACTGCAAACAACACATGGTGAAGATTTACAGAAAACAAAACTGTAAACAAGACTGCTGATGAAGTGTGTGTGTGTGTGTGTGTGTGTGTGTGTGTGTGCGTGTGGGGGGGGGGGGGGGGGGCGGAGAAATCCCCCAAAGACTCCAGCTGGGGAACGGGGTTGGTTATAGCGTAGTGAGGGAAAGCCACACAGATCCAAGCTGCAGGGATGTTTATTTTAATTTAAACAACACACAAGCACAGCTCAGTTAAGCATTAGCAGCACACATCTGTTGTGTGCAGGTCTCATGTCAGTCCCTGATCTACGAATTAAGGGGTGGCATGTAAACTTTGATGAATTACTTGGAAATTGAAGCATAATGCATTTATTTGTATTACTAGAAAAAACCTTGCTTATGTTTATTAAATCTTTAGATAGAAGTGGAAATTCTAAACACAAAAACAGATGTCAATGGCACTGACCCCAATATAAGCGCACCAATAGGATAATATTATGCATTAACAGCTGAACGAATTTAGTGTGGCACTTTGGTGTACACACACTCATATGTTTATCAAGAATATACTGTATATATTTAGAAATGTGTTTGCCACTGAAACAGGCAGCAAATCTTTCAACCCTTATCTCAACCCAAGGCTTTTGCTGTTCTAGCTTGATGATGTCATGCTGATTCAGCAACTATCAGGTTGCTTTATTAGATTATTTCTATCATGATACGGCTAGAGGTCACAGTATTTCTATGAGTTGGCATTAAAAACATATGGCTCTTCAAAATGTAGTTGTTTAGATCATTTGGCTCTGTGCTTAAGATAGACATTGCGCCATTATGTATCAAACGGCCCATATGCTCTGTAGTCCATGGAATCAGCACTGAAATTTGTGAGCCAATACAATCATGTGCAGCAGAGGACAGGCGTTGTGGCCCAGGGGTTTTGCAGCTTGTTTAATCGCCATTTTTGCGTATATTACAGTAGTAGGGGATTATGGTGAGGTAATTAGACATGACGGTACAGCAGTTTTAAGCTCCTGAAGGTCAGTCATTTTTATGACTTCTCCTGTACTGAGAGATCTGTACTCACTTTGTGTATATGATCAGTTATATTAAAAAAAAGACTCCAACTTACAAAAGACTCATGTTACAAATGTCTCATACAAAGTTGTCCTCCTGTACAAAATATATTGTAATTTTTTTTTGTAAATAGAAATACCTTCTCCTAAGTGTTCTAATGTTGTTCTTGGGGTCGCCCCATTTACTGTACCCAGACAGAAGCCATTAATCTGCAGGTCTCCATGCATCTCTTTCTCCAAAAGGTTATAAGAAATGCTGATTCCAGACACCTCTCCCGTCTCTGGCATGCATGGACAAATAAGTGACAGTACAAGGAAAGAATTCTTTATTGTATCAAAGCATTAACAGACATGTCAAAACCAATGCGTTTTCTGAGGGGACACCCTCGCTTCATCAGGGATCAGATACCATTTGTATCTGTCCTTGATGAAGAGAGGGTGTCCTCAACAACAGATATAACCATTTCTATCTAATCCATGATGAAGCGAGGGTGTCCGCTTGGGAAACTGTAACAACCAGCGGGGATACCACCGCGGCGGAGAGCGGCAGGGACGCCGTCTCCACGTGTCAGCCGGCGGCGGTCCCCGCCTCGCTGTCACACAAAGGTCCTTCGGCCACAAACAGGGCACGCATTACGCGTGCGTGCGCCCGGCGGCAGGACCTTTATGCAGCTAGACGGGGAGTCAGCTGACTTTCCGGTCAGCTGACTCCAACTAGCTGCTGGATTGGCTGGGCGGCTGGGTGGCGCTGCAGATGCGCTCCCAGCATATAAGGAGCTTGTGTCCAGTTGCTCCTCGTCTGCTGTCGTGAATACATTCGTGTTAGCGCCCAGACCTTAGTCCAGTTTCCCAGGTGTTGATACCAAGGACGTCACACCTTAGATTAGGATTGTATTTTTATGTATACCTGTGTTTTGACTCTGGCTATCCCTGACTACTCTTTGCTCTGATCTCTCTTGTACTTTCGCCTATCTGCCTACCTGTTGCTGAACCTCTGCCCGATTACCGTTGACTCTCTTGTCTCACGATTCTGTATCGATACATACCTTCCTGTTGCTGAACCTCTGCCTGTTTACCGTTTTCTCTCTTGTCTCACGATTTGGTACCGATACTTACCTCTCTGTTGCCGTGTCTTGCCTGTCTGACCATCCTACTCGCCAGTGGGCCCTCGCCACTGGTGAGGTGTTACTGCACTAGCTCCGCTGGTTCAGCAGCTCTATTAGGCTATAGTTTAGCCTTTATTACCTGCAGTATAGTCTGAATCACTCGCTCCTCGGGAGATTCAGCCTCTTCAGTTTTGTCTCTCCAGCTTGCTGGAGGTTATACGTTAGTACACACTCAGTGTACTGTTTATACCTCACCAGTCCCTCTGGTGAGGTCTCATTAAAATTAAAGTTACGGTTGCACCCAATCACTTACACTTTATTAGGTGTCCAGAGGTTAGCCATACTTGTATTATTGGTGATTCTGCAGATCACTAATAATCAGGTATTCTTCAGTATTATTGGTGATACTGCAGATCATCAATAATCAGATACTCTCTGTGTGCTGACACCAACCGTTACAGAAACACATTGGTTTTGACATGTCTGTTAATGTTTTGATAAACTAAAGAAGTCTTTATTGGTGTCTGGAAACAGCATTCCTCATACCTTCTAGAGACAGAGACGCATGGATACCTGCAGATGAATGGATGCTGCCTTATGCCTGAGAGTGAATCCGCTCGTAAGCTTTATTTGCTGATTAGTCAATGTTGACTCTCTCATCAACAACTCAAGGTGAGCTGCTTACTTTAAGGGGGTTAAGCACCCATATACATGTAAACACAAGGAGCACTTCTCTTTTTGTCTTTCTTTCCAGAATTGCCCATGTTGGTGGTACTCAAAGTGAGAGGAGCGGCACACTTTTGTTTCCATTAGTTAAAGAGGAAATGCAGTGAAAATAACGTAATAAAAAAGAGCTTAATTTTTACAATAATTATGTATAAATGATTTAGTCAATGTTTGCCCATTGTAAAAGCTTTCCTCTCCGATTTACATTCTGACATTTATCACATGGCAACATCTTTACTGCTGGCAGGTGATGTCTGAGAAAAAAGATGATGCATTTTTGGCAGTTAGAAACAGCTGTTATTTCCCATAATGCAACAAAGCTCCCACAGTGTGATGTCAGCACCCTGGTGCTGACATCACAATGTGGGAGAGGTTTCAACACAATATTAGCCATACAGAGCACCCTGATGAAAAGGTAAAGATTGCTCATAGGAAAGGGGGTATCAGCTACTAATTGGGATGAAGTTCATTCCTCGGTTACAGTTCCCCTTTAAGTGATCAGTGTGATTAAAGTGTGCTACCCATGGACTTTAGAGGTTCTTCATTGTTTTCCTTGATTCCCTGTACCTAGTCCTTCTTACCTCCCGAGCCTTCCAGGAGTTGATCCAAGCAGTGCAGAGTGATTCTAAACTATGCAGGTGCAAGTTTTGAACTGAGAGATAGTGCTTTTGGACAGTGGCTTGCTTTTACTGTGCACACACAGTTCAGAACTCACATCTGCACAGTTCTGAATTGTGTTGCCACATTGGGGAACTTCCTGGAAAAGTATGCACTAGAGCAGTGTTTCTCAACATTTCATGGGTATGTACCCCTTTTGAAAGCCTGTGCTGGCCAAGTACCCCCTGATATGGTAAGAACTATCTCAAGTACCTCTTGATACAGATACACTGAGTAGTAGTACTTGATAATTGTTTCTAAACCGTTTCCAAGCATTTGCTATTGTTTTTAATTAGCTGAAATACTAGTTTGGCTGTTGTTTAAATAGGATTTGTTGTTTTCTGAAACCATACATTTATTAAACTTAATTAAATACATCAAGCCCAAGTACCCCCTGGACCCATCAGAAGTACCCCCTGGGGTATGCGTACCGCATGTTGAGAACCTAGGCACTAGAGGATCCTGTCAAATACTTAGAGTACTGGGGACAGGGAATGTGAGGCACCCAGAGGACAACAAACAGCAGCAAGAGACTCAAGAGCAATCAGTCTAGCCCACCATGGGCTTCATGCCGCCCCCCCCCCCCCACACACACACACACACCAATTTCAGGGGTACTTCAAAGCACATACAAAAAAAAAACAACCTAAGATTATTTGTACTGTGTGTCCAATTCCATAGATGTCTAAAAGTACTGTAAATAATTTACTTACACAGACCAGTATGTATAATACCTGACTCAGCTTACAAATTCCACTTACAAACAACCTCCTGGAATAGAATCTGTTTATGAGTAGGGGACCACTTGTAAAGTCTTAAATTGGTTCTTTCATGAATTAGCTATCCATGTTGCACATTAAGAAATACCCGGTCACTCTCTAAGAGCCAGCCATAATTTGGGTCTAGAGTAGCCGATAGAGGTCTTTGTTTGTGTTAAATTGTTTAATCCTTGGCAGAGTAGGTAGTTAGAGGAATACTCCCCCTCTCACAGCCTCTTTCTTATTGGTTATTGCTTAATCCTCACATTCACTCTCACTTTATTTCAATCTAATATCTATCACTCTCCCTTTATCTCTCTCTTTCTTTCTCTGTCTCTCTTTTACACACACACACACACACACACACACACACACACACACACACACACACACACACACACACACACACACACACACACACACACACACACACACGGGTTTACCTCACAGGAGCCTATAGGCACAGATGTCCTGGCTTCTTAGACTTCTCCCTCTACAAACCCCTACTAAACTGCACCGCAAGCTTGCTGGCCGTTCCAGCTGTCACTTCTCCCTTACCAGGCATGGCATAGGTAGCTACAGGTGCCCTTTAGTATAATGTAGCCAGAAATACCCTCAATATTAAGTTGCTAGAGATGCCCCCATATATTAGGTAGCTAGAGGAAACTCAGTATTAAGTAGCTATTGGTGCCTGAAGGGAGATCTTGTGAGTGGAATGTCGAGACCTGGGGAGTATCCTCTCATTTACACTCTCATCAGTACTCTGCATAGGAAAGGAGGGAGGGAGGCACTCTGGGAAGAGAGTGAGCCGCCTTTCCATCATCAGGCACCCGTAGGTGCATGCCTACAGTGCCTTAAGGTAAATCCGGCCCTGCACACACACACACACACGCACGCACACACACACACGCACACGCACACATATACATTTCTTGAGATCAGATTGAGAATGTACTTGTAATTCTTGGCCATTGCTAGCAGTGCTTGCAATCCTGCTTTTTCTGGATGTAAATATCTGCAGGGAGGTTTTGTAAACATCTTCCCAACACAAATATCAGAGAAATATTTATAACACAGCCCTGAAAGCTCAAGTGAGTACAATTTTGATTTCCTTTTTTTATAGACAATTAAAAAACAGTGTTCTCACTTCCCAAGCATTAATCCATTTATCGGTCAATAGGTTAAATTTGCTCAGGGAGCAATTGCAATAAGCACCCTATTAAAAATGGGGATACATTGCCAAGGGGAGTAGCAGATATTCTCCCCTTGTAATGTACCTTTAAACAAGCCTCTCTTGCCCACCTCAGTGTACCCCAAGAAAGAGGAAAGGCCAAAGTATGGGGAGTGTGTGTGTGTGTGTGTGTGGGGGGGGGGGGGGGGCTTATGATTTTTCCCTCTGAATTGCCTATAGCAAAAGTACAATTACGATTTCCTACTCTGTAAATGTTTTAATCTTCCTAATCCAGCCAAGTGAAAACTCTGTTGAAATTTGACTGTAACATGGTTGGATGCGCAGCTTTGCCCAGCCTTTCTACTTAAAGGGATACTGTAGGGGGGTCAGGGTAAAATGAGTTGAACTTACCCAGGGCTTCTAACGGTCCCCCGCAGACATCCTGTGTTGGCGCAGCCACTCACCGATGCTCCGGCCCCGCCTCCAGTTCACTTCTGGAATTTCAGACTTTAAAGTCTGAAAACCACTGCGCCTGCGTTGCCGTGTCCTCGATCCTGCTGATGTCATCAACAGCGCACAGCGCAGGCCCAGTATGGTCTGTGTCTGCGCAGTACACTCCTGGTGACATCAGCGGAAGCGAGGATACGGGCGTGCAAGCGCAGTGGTTTTCTGACTTTAAAGTCTGAAATTCCAGAAGTGAACTGGAGGCGGGGCCGGAGCATCGGTGAGTGGCTGTGCCAACACAGGATGTCTGCGGGGGACCATTAGAAGCCCCGGGTAAGTTCAGCTCATTTTCTCCCGACCCCCCTACAGTATCCCTTTAAGCAAGAGGTCACACTTGTCTTTCAACTCTATGCACACCATGCGTGTTTGTATGCAGAAAGATGTGAGCGTTTTTTCCACAGCAGCCAAAGCAATTGATAGAAAAAATGCACACAATGTGCAGAATTATGCTTATTTTCTGCGCTCAAAAAACGCATTCAAGTGTCAAGTTACCCATGAGTTTTCAGTTTAAGTACATTTTTCTTTGCAGAAAACGCACATAAAAACAAGCGTGACCCCTGCATCACTCCTCCATTACTTCACTTCTGATAGGTCATACTGTCTGCTCTCCTGTGTGCAGAGACAAGACAGCTACTCTACGTTTTAAGTATTACAACCATTTTCCTTTTTTGAATTGTTTGATTCTGATGAGCAGCATAATTTGATTTGAGGAAGGGAAGAACAAGGAGCGCTCTCTGGTGCATTAACTTTTTAATATGCTTCTTCTAAAAAAGTGGAATAAAACGTACAATGTTCAAGATAAAAAGTGCACTCATCACACTATCAGATGTACATCACCACGTCCTCTAGGTGTTATCACTGTTCTGCGCGCCTCCACACTATTGGCCACAGTGTGATAGTGTGATGAGTGCACTTTTTATCTTGAACATTGTACGTTTTATTCCACTTTTTTAGAAGAAGCATATTAAAAAGTTAATGCACCAGAGAGCGCTCCTTGTTCTTCCCTTCCTTTTTTCTGCTTCCTACAGTCACTTACTTACTTCCCAGAGTAAGATAGAAGCTGCACTCTAGGGAAGCTTAACGAAACTTTGCGGAAGGTTTCTGCTGATTTGAGCGCAGTGGACTTGTTGTGTTTTTATACTTTATTTTGAAATGGGGCATTGTAATTTCTAGTGAGTTCATGCAAAGGTCAATGTTTGAACATGGTTGTAACTTTCATTACTCGTATAGTCCTCTGCTACTCTCAGCCTCAATCCTAAGAGCCTGAGCACACTAACACCCTCCTGTTCTGTTTGCTTTTCAGCAATGCATCAGTGTTACAGATGCCAAAAAGGGGACATGAGCACTTCAATGTTCCCAGGTCCTTAGACAGCACTGAACACACACAGCACCTGTCTTGTCTCTGCACAATGAGACCAGACAGCATAGCTCTTCAGAAGGTAGGGGTTGAAGATGGAGTAAGCAGATAGGCTAGGCAGAACACTCCTTGATATTTAAAGAGGGTTGGTTGAAGAGGGACAGGAGTTGGTTGAAGAGGGACACAGACAGGAAAAGCAACCCCTGTTTTAAAAAGACAAAATACACTCATTTACATGCTTTCATTTGTTACTCTGCAGAATACATGGGCAAATCCAGTGCATAGTTAGGAGGCCTTTAAGGTGATTTCTGTAGATTTGAACTAGGCTTTACTTTTACATACTGTGGTTTCATCTTTGACTTCCTTAAGATATGCCTAATGTAAATCAGTCTGGATCAAGAAAGTAATGCACTTATTAAAGTATACATCCTCGGTTTATTTGAGGAACGGTTGGATAGGTTCACTTATTTCTAAATACACTGGAGGTAAGTCCAAGTCATGATTGAAGTATCTGCAGATATAGATCATGGGGCATTCAGTGCGCATCATCACTGATCAGTTATCTTGAAATAATGCCCTTCTCCAACCTAATGCCTTACTCTAACTTTTTCCCAGTTTAGACCAATTATTCTACTGCAATGACATATAGTCTCCTCCCAGTCCACTCTGGGAGAGCAGGTGTTGTTTCTGCTCACTTCACAACACAAAACAAACTATCATAGTGATGTTCCTTGCTTGTAGTAAAAATATCACCACCTGTGATTCTTTTATAAATGTAAATCAGGCTTCAGGGTCCAGTCTAGTCAAGTCTTTGGGATGCCTAACTCTAAACCCAACATGTATTCCTTCCAAAGCCTAATCCTAAACTACTCTCCAACATATATTCCTTGGCCCATATGCAATTTACTTTTTCTCCTGAATTTTCTCCTAGGAGATAATTTTTCATCATGTATTAAAAATAATTTTTCAGTACTCTGCAATTGAAGTACCAAAAAGTAAGTGAAAGGGTGCTATTAAAATTAGTTTGAGTATTTTCTCACTTGCTGGTGGTTTAAAATGTGTTTTCATGACAAGTTATATAATATAACCTAGGAGAAAGCTCAGGAGAAAAAGTTAATTGCATGAGTACCACTTATGTCTTAGTCTTCTAATCTTAAGTGATATACTGTTCATAACCTTCTCCAACCCTGGCCCATATGCAATTAGCATTTTTCTCCTGAGTTTTCTCCTAGTTCATCTGCTCTTTAAAATAACCTTTTAGAACTTTGCAACTGAAAAGATAACAAAAAGAGGGTAACAAGTACTATCAAAAATATCTGTATTACTTTCTTGCTTACTGGTGGTTTAAAAGACATTGGGCTTGATTCACAAAAGAGTGCTGACTGTTAGCACAGCCGTTTTTGCGCGAATTTTCGCATTGCGCGCGACCGCGAATTTTCACGCGAAACGATAACGGTTTCGCGCGCAAACGCGAATTTTACCGTGAAATCGTTATCACGCAAAAACGGCCATGCTAACAGTTAGCACTCTTTTGTGAATCAAGCCCATTGTATTTACAAACTGTGAAAATATCACGTAGGAGAAAACTCAGGAGAAAAAGTAAATTGTATATGGGCCCTGTCTCCTAATTGTCCTGAATAAGTGTTTCATCCAGACTTTTAACTCTAACTGATATCCATCAACTTTACTTCCCTGTGCTTGCTTTGGGCTTCAGCTCTCAGCTATAGAACACACATTGGGAATTGGCATTTATTTATTTAAAAAACAGCCGAGAGTCAGTGCCCAAATCAACACTTAGCCCCTAAAACTGGGCAGGGATGTCAAACTCCAGTCCTCAAGGGCCGAGGTCTTCACACATTTTTGGCACAGCTCAATGTATTGATGGGACTGAATCAGGAAAGTTGTGGTTTCTTTAAGTTGAACACATTTTTTTTTCCTCAGTCCATCCTATACACTGGCATGGATACGACCCTCGAGGACTGGTGCTTGACACCTGTGCAATAGTTGAATCCCAGAAATGCAGAGCCAATAACTGGCTTCCAGGCAATCCAAACTGTCCACACTTTGCACGCACCTTTTTCCTGTGTTTGGGCAGCAATGGACCAGACACTAGAATTAGCTTCTTGGGCTTTTTTATGCATTTGGCAGGCGTTAACAACAAAATAAAAATACACAGTGCTTCTCAGTTGCTGGCCTTCCCTGAACTAGGGATGCTTAATCAGAAGTCCTGGAACTGAAACTTCCACATTTCTAATCAGAAAACGGAAAACAGATTTTTTGCAGAATACTGCTTACCCTTAACTCAGTAATTTTAGCCCAATCACAGAATTCAGAAGAAATGGACCAATCAGAGATTGCAGAGTCAACTCAGAAATATTTGGCCAGTTAGAGAATGCAAAAAATGACTCCTTGGAAATCAGAAAACAGAAATCCATGGAATCTTTAATTGGCATTGTCTGATATCGGGATTTCCGTGGAGTCGGAAATCAACATTTCCGACCAACCCTACCCTAAACAAACAAGGAAAGTTGCAGAAGATGCTAAGAAAAAAATGGCATGAAATCGAAATAAAACACTCATTCATGCAGGTTATATTTTCTTGACATTTCTTGACATTGGACATGAATGTCAGTTTAAACTTAGCCTGTCTCCAAACAACAAAAGTTACAGAGGCTTGATGACTCAGATGCAGCTTTATGTACTGAGGGAAATGGAAACAGGCAGTTGGTGCTAAGAGGGGGATTTCTGAGCTAAAAATCGCATGACTGAACATTCATCAATGCTTTACAAGTCGACTTTTGCTACTTTTCAGGAACCTGCTTGCGTAATAATGTAAAGTAATGCGTACTTTGGTAAAACTTGAGAAAGAAGGATAAAGCATTAGTACTTTTACCAACTTTCTACTGCTCGTCACTAAATATGTCATGAAACAAACACAATTATTAGAGAAACTGACTGGCAAGGATAAAAATTGCTACAGCTCAATTACTGATTTGAAGGGCGATTCTAAGTGTTCATGAATGGATAGTGAAAAGTTACTTCATCCTTGTCTCATCCATCCTTTGGCAGCCTCTTATTATTTTGCTCTCTTCTTCATTCACATCTGTTTTGCACACATTACATTTCCCATATTTTCCATACACAGTGACCTCTCCCTCACCCCATCTTCCTCGCTCTCTCCATCTCTTAGAGAAATGTTCTCTCTATAAAGTCTGTGTGTATAAGACGTAACATAAGTATATTTTCCTTCCTTTACAGAGAGATGTAATAAGCATTTTTTCATTTTGGAAACACACTCAGCTATCCGATGTCATTATAGTAAGTATGATGACATCAGTACTGAGCTAGATCATACCATGGGTCATTCTTGAACCTTTCTCCTCTATGGTCCATCCTCCACTTTCTGCATGTTGCGCAGCGTTGGATGTGACACAGTAATAAGAAAGTAAGAGTTGCAAAGGTTACTTGTCCACTTGAGGAGATTGTAAAGTAGAATCTGTGCAAGAAAAATCAGTGTTGGTGTTCCACTACAATTGTGTCTTCAGTCAGGGGAGGAAGGATGCATACATGCAATAAAGGAAATATAGATGCCGGGTAATGCTGCTCCTGCAAAGGTCCTGGCAGGGTTCATTACTATTCCCCATCCAGACTGCCATTGACACTGAGGTAAAACATAATTCGGCTTCCAGCAAATGCTGGTGGCCGAATCATGCCGGTTTTATTGTAATTTTGGTTCTGTATTTTGACGGGATCCAAATTACAGACTAAGCACCGCTATAGCCGTAATTCACATTATGGCCAATGGCAACGCTGGCTGCGCCCAAATTTCCAGCACCGTTTTTTGCCTGACTTGGGAAGGATTGTTTACTTGGTGCTGAAGACAAAAACATGTAAGTGGAGGGAGAAAGGATTTGTGGCCTGGTGATAAAGTAACAATAGATGAGAGCCAGTTTGGGTTAGGATAATAGATTAGGAAAGGGACACAGCAATAGACACAGCAACCATTGCAACTGCTATGGGGCCCTGGAGAGGAGGGGGCCCAGGGGATACTTGATGTATTTACTTTGTTTCTCCACCCTCTGACTTTGTCTCAATGACTGCAGACTACACACAGTGTACCTTGCTTGGAAATGGAAACTGGACACACACAACTAATATCCATAGGGTAGGGGCAGTTAGCATTGCTCAAGAGTGCCTAGAACTGATGGCCACATAAAAAGTTTGCTATGGGGCTACATAGTCTCTAGCTATGCCACTGGATTAGGAGGGTTACTGTTAGGTGATAGTATAGTGGAGGTAAGCTTTATGTGTTAGAATGTAAAGGTTATGGTTAATGTCAAGAAGGGTTAGTGTTGAAGCTCTAGGTCAGGCTCTTTTTTAATGCATACTATGTCGAATCTATTGTGCCTTGCACTGGATAAAGCTTCGTGCAGGTGCATAACAACCCCTCCAGGGCCCCCATGAAAAGTTGTTATGGGGGCTACCTATCCTGACATGGCCAGTCACTCCCCCAGAGTAAGCAGGGGACAGAGTATTATACTTACCTGCTCTGACACTGGGTTTTCTCTATTTCCCAGCAGCTGCATGCTCTATGCTGTCACCCCTGGCTCCTGATGTCTGTCACATGATTTGGAGCTGGGTATGCAGCATTGAGTGTGCACTGCCAGCAACTAGAGGAGACCTGATCCAGTGCTGGAGCAGGTAAATATATTACACTGCTCTACTGCTCTTATGTTGCAGAAGAGGGACAGGAGCAAGCCCCTACAGGCCTTGGGCCCCCTCTCCCATGCAATTTCAGGGGTCACAGAGGCTATTGTTACACTACTGGTTTCTTTGCAGGACATAAAAAGCCTTTTTAAATATGTTAGTACCTTGTTGGTTGGTCTTGCTAATGCTGATTTCCTATGCTAATGTAAAATACTGCCTGGCTGGACTGAACAGCAATACATGAGCTGTCCAAACGTATCTCCTGTTCCACCATCATCTACAAGAAGCAGGGAGAGAGCAACAGCCAGTCATTCCATGTGCACATAGAGGTCATTTTGTCCAAAGCTCAGCTCAGATGCCTGGGCCTTATTTTAATTAATTAATTAATTCTCCAAAGATCATTTTTTTGGGCCAGATGCATCAAAAATCTAAATTGTGTGAATAATAGTATAATCCTCTAATCAGCTTTGCTAACAATGCATTGTGTTATTAAGGGGATCCGGTTCTTTTGGGTAAATGATGGAGGAAAAACACTAAACATACCAGTGGAAAGAGCTTCACACAGGCAAAAAAAAAGGGGACTAGTAATTATACTGCTGATGCCCAATCCTACCTTCCATACCAAAGCCAAGAAAGAGCAGTCATATAAGGAAGCAGAATACGCTAACAAACATGGTCAGGATAGAATGCTTTGAAAACGCAAACTTCAATATAAAATCATTCAGCAATCAGATGTTTTCTTGACAATTAATAATCATTTAGTGTGTTGGCAAAGCAGCAGGATGGTTGGTACAACTGTCTGTAACATCTTGATTACTAAAGTAACAAAACCCATCCCTGCCTATTTTACAAGTGATGGCTTAAAGGAATACTGAGGTGAAAATATACTGATGTGATTAACTATTGTATCAATCTTACTTTTCCTAAAAATTATTTTTTTTTAGATATTCCAGTTTTTTTTTTACTTTTTAAGTTTTTACTGTTACATTGTCTCTGCTCAATGACACATTAATTGATGCATGCCAGAGCTAAAATCAATTAATTATTAACTCCTTTTATTTTTTTCCTGCTCCCAAAAGCCATTTTCTTCCAGGAAAATGTTTTATGGCAGTAATTCCTTATCAGTGAGGTTTACTATAGACTGGAAAGGAACTGTCAGTTGCATTCCTGACGTCTAACATTTTCAGGCAGAGAAAAAAACAATATGAACACCTAGTTATTTGTGTGCTTGGCACTGTGCATACACATGTCTATCTCATCATGTCACAATCAGGGCAGCCATCAGGGGGGAACAACTGACACTGCAGTGAGGGGCCCAGGGCTTCTAGGGGCCCTGACCCCCCCCCCAATGCGCTGGAAGGGCCGCATGTGCTGGCTGTGGGCCTGCGGCTCACTAACGAGCACATCGCGTTCCAGCACCGAGAGAAGAGTGACATAAGCGCTTGACCGTGGGGAGCAGATGGGGGAGCCTGCTACAGCAGACTTTCTATACTGGGGCACCACCTATATCTGGCTACAGGCTACCTATACTGGGCCACCACCTGTATCTGGCTACCTATACTGGGGCTGGAACCACCTAAACCTAGCTACCTATACTGGGGCACCACCTATACCTGGCTACCTATACTGGAGCACCACCTATACTTGGCTACCTTTACTGAGGGCATCACCTGTACCTGGCTACCTATACTGGGGCACTACCTATACTTGGATACCTTTACTGAGAGAACCACCTGTACCTGGCTACCTATACTGGGGCACTACCTATACTTGGCTACTTACACTGGGGCACCTACAGCTTGCTACCTTTACTGGATACACCTGTACCTGGCTAACCTATACTGGTGCTCCACCCATACCAGGCTACCTATACTGGGGCACCACCTAAAGTTGAATACCTATACTGGGGCACCTGTATCTTGCTGGCCTATACTGGGGCACCAGCTATACCAGGCTACCTAGACTGGGGGCATCTACACCAGGCTACCTATGCTGGGGCACCACCTATAGCTGGCTACTTATACTGGGGGAACCTATACCTGGCTACCTATACTGGGGGCACCATGCCTGGATACCTATACTGGGGGCACCTACACCTGGCTAGGGCAGGGGGATGAGCTGAGACAGAAGGGGGACAAAAGGTAACACAGGGGGATAAAATAGACACAGGGAGAAAAGAGATGAGACAGGAACATGAGGTCACACAGAGGAACACAAAAGAGGCACAAACTGAGGTGAGACATAGAGGTACAAAAGAGGCACAGGAAGAAAAGAGAGGGACAAAAGAGAATGGATAAAGGATAAGAACGGACCTACAAGTCCCTAACTCATTTGTTAACCGGGGACTACGTGTATTTTGCTAGTATTTGGCTCCACCCACAACATGCCATGGTCACTCAAGCCCACTTTTTGCCGCATCACACTGTGCACACAAGGTGGGGTGGCTAGTGGGCAGCACAGCAACCAGTGGGTGGGCCCGGGAAGGGGGGCCCAGGCCTGATGATGTGTGAGGGGCCCCAAAATTTCTGATGGCGGCCCTGTATCACATCATCACGTGTATCCTTTAATGTCAATGTGCGCTTAGCCAAATTACTTCACCATCACAGCACGCTGGCAACTTTTATGTGCAACACCTTGCAGTGCTAAGGCTTGCTCATCATTCCTCGTTATAATTTTCACTATGTAAAGGATGTGTTGCATACTTGCATTCCTTGCGATGCCAGCCTGTTATGACCAACTATAATAAGTCCATTCTACTGTCCATGTCCAATTGATAGTTATATTCTATGATACCATCTCCAGACTGCTTCTACTGTGCCATACACAGCTGCAGCTCCTGTGCTCCTTTAGTTACATTTCTCAATGCAGATATTAGTGAGGATGCATTATTTAATAAATGCAATGAAAGATCCCCTGTAAGGTCCCAGATACATACAACAAGACTATCTAAGCTGTTCCCACAACTCCCACCTGACAACTCTTTTTGGATGAATGAAGCTGTTGGAATCTACAGTTCCAAATCCACCGGCTACCCTGTGCACATTCCCAGCCTTCCACGACAAAGAGGTTTTCTTAGCAATATTCCTCAGCAAATAACCCTAAGGTTACATTTGTTTTTCTTTTGCTCTTTCCCCTTAATGTGTCTTGCAAACAGAGCATAATTCAAGAGCATAGCCGACTGTAAAGGTGTACAACAGCAATTTTTGCAATGACAGTGCAGAGAGGGGATATGAGATCTGTGTGCTAATGAGCTGACACTGCAGAGGCTGAGGAGATGTAGTGGAATGCACTACAACAGCACAGCATAAAAACACAGGCGGGCTCTTTCAATAAAATCTGATCTGAGCAACCTCAACATAATCCACATTAATTCTGGCACTGTCACCGAGCTGTTAGCTGCAGTGAAACGCCTTATCTATCGCACTGCAATTATTCACTTAGGCCAGTCTATATTTACCTCATGCATTTACTGCATCTTGATTGTCAGTAAATGACATCAATGTGCAGTATTGGCAAAACTATGTGTGTTCATAAACAAACAGTTCACAAAGATATGAGAATAGGCTGTCAGCGTTATGGAAGTTGTGTGTGTGTTTTCAGATAAAAATGATCATCAGAGAGCTCACAGAAAGATGACAAGCAATATGAGATGCAAAGTTACCAAGTGAAACACCTTTCACATTTAGGCTTAAAGTATGCAATCTGATTGGCTGGCAAAGGTCCCCACTCTCCACACTTCAATCAAAATCTTTACACTGTTACAGAATGTGACAAATATCATGTTCTGTAATAAGCACAAATACACTACACTACAGCGAAAAACTGTAAAATTTAACCACTTGAGGACTGCAGTGTTAAACCAGGCCATTTTTACTCAATTGGGCCACTGCAGCTTTAAGGCAAAGCTGCAGGGCCACACAACAATGCACACAAGTGATCCCCCCCCCTTTTCCCCCCACCAACAGAGTTCTCTGTTGGTGGAGTCTGATCGCTCCCTCTATGTTTATTTTTTTTATGTAAATATTTTTATTATTATTTTTTAAACAAAAAAAAATATTTAAATGTTTTCCCTCCCTCCCTCCGTCCCACAGTCAGCCAATCACTGCGATCGGCTGTGATAGGCTTCAGCCTATCACCGCCGATCACTTTTGTGTCACCCAGGGCTGTCCCCAGTACAGCTCTGCTGCTGATCACAGCGCTGTACTACCCTATTAGACAGCGACCGCCGCCCGGAGACTGAAGGCGGGGCGGAGCTCTGCCCCCCAAGCAGGAGATGCACACGATCTCCTGCTAGCCTTATGGACGGCCGTTAATGCCAATCAGCGTGGATCGGTCCTGGGGCTGCCGCACTGCTCACGCCAATTGGCGTAGAGCAGTCAGCAAGTAGTTAAAATATGTGCAAACATATAAAAATAAGAGGTACATTTTTATCCAGAGTAAAATGAGCCATAAATTACTTTTCCCCTATGTTGCTGTCACTTACAGTAGGCAGTAAAAATCTGACAGAAGTGACAGGTTTCGGACTAGTCCATCTCTTCATAGGGGATTCTCAGGAAGGCTTTTATACTTTATAAAGATATTCCCTAAAAAGGATTTAAACAATGATGCTGGCCAGCTTCCCTGCTTCCTACACAATTTTTTAACAGTTGGACAGAGCAACTGCCATTCACTAAGTGCTTTTGAAAATAAATACATCCCTGAGAATCCCCTATAAAGAGATGGACTACTCCAAAACCTGTCACTTCTGTCAGATTTCTACTACCTACTGTAAGTGACAGCAACATAGGAGAAAAGCAATTTATGGCTCATTTTACTCTGGAAAAAATGTACTTCTTATCTGTATATGTTTGCACATATTTAAAAAATGTTCGCTGTAGCGCCCCTTTAATCCCTCATTCATTTACAGATTTTCCATTTGTTAAGGAATCAAACTTCATATAGCCTAATATCGTATAGGCTGTTGAACTTCATACTTTTTGCCCATCTGCATCATTATCTTTGCATTTTTTGTTGCTACAAAATTCTCAGTCTATGTGGTTTTGGAAGATAACCTTAAGAATTTTGAGGCTTATAATGTTAATTCCCATTCCGATGCATTGGGATATGCTGCCACTGGGCTAATCCACAACGGAATTCAAGGACGCAGCTTTGCAGCAAGTGCATTAAATACATAGGGGAATAAGAGAGTTATTTATCAAGGACCAGGAATGTCTTCATCACTGAAGAAACTTAAATTACACCGGTGCTACATGGTGCGGTACTGCTTCATGACTTTCGTGGTTCCATCAGGTCACTTTGGAAACAGGAACCCTTCCAGTCTTGGGAATAATGTTTTACTCAAAAAGAGCAAATGACATCACTTCAGAAGCCTCATCAATTCCATTTGCTTTAATGACCCCCACAATAGAAGCAAATAACTCCTTCTTTTTACCAAAGAGTGCCAAGTAGGACAAATGGTTTTAAATGCAAGAAATTTACAGCATGCAATTAAATGTGATGGCTGGAGACTCTACATTTGCTAAGTATGAACTGCTTTCCATATTAGGAGGCGGCACATAGGGTCGTCCTTTCATTTTCTGCTTTTAGATAGTAAAAGCTTTCTGACATATGAAAATTAATGCTTTCCAAACATCAAAGAACAAATACGACTCCCAAAATGTCTGGTTTTGCTACAACCAATGGGCTTCAATTATGCACGAAAGTTTCTAAAAAGAGTTTCTAATGTTGGCCAAACAAACACTACAAAATTTCCAGTATCTGAATCGGTAATATAGTACAAGGTATAACTAAGTAACCACTGTAGTTATGCTGCTTACTGCTTTATTGAAAGCGAAGGATAATTTTTATTCCCTGATGTCCCATCACCTTCCATGTTCTATCTTTCACAACTAGTGTTTGCCTAATGTAATTTCTTACCTTTCCATAAAGGAACATTGTTGATGGAAATCAATTACTGACAACTAAGTGTAAAGGCTTTGTGCGTTTAAGTTTAATCCATTCATTGATATTTGTGGAATGGTGTTGGAGAGCCAACCTCTCGAAGGGATTACTTTGATTAAGGATTAAGAAACTTAAGTGTTTGATTGAAATGACATTCATTGAAGAAAAAGGGTAATAGACTGGAAATTGTGTAGGCGTTCTGTACATGGTTGAACTTTTAAATAACTTTTTTTTTACACTGCTCTTCACTTCAGGCTATGCGTTCTATCAGCTGATACAGAAAAAAGAAAACAGCTGCTACTAAGTTCATTCAAAGCTAACACACTCAAATGTTTTTTTGACAAGGCTTTTAAGGTAATTTATATAACACAGAGAAGACGCATCATGAGAAATAGGTTAAGAGCAATGCAAAGCCATTGGTAAATGTTTTTCTTTGAGTTTTACAAGATAATAAGTCTTGATTAATCAAATGATGGGATAGCGCAGCAACTCATGGCAACCAATCAACAGAGAATGCTCTAAACTCATGGAAAGTGATAACTGTATGGCTTTTTATGGGTTACATCACTTGCAAAGAGAAGTTACTCTGCCTGCTACCAACACACTTTACTCTGTAACACTGATTTCCATTTGCAGGTTTATAATACCAGAAGATATGAAAATAAAGAGCATACAGCACTAACAATCCATATGGTTTACTAAAGACATGCAGGCTGAAAATAGCTGAGCATGGCAGAGACCACATTTGGTGGGTTTAGCACTCAGCTGGTTAACATTTGGCTTCAGACTTAGCGATATCTTAAATAATATAGCCCTAATATAAATGGGCTCCTGCGGGATTGTGTTCAGCAACACTTCACACGTCTTTTCCCCTGCATACTTATTATTTTATGTAGCTCACAGAAGCAAATCAGGCACTGCAAAGAAGAGCTCATTAAATGCTATGCAATAAACCGTGATGTCCTGGAATGCTTTACATTTAGATCATTTATCAGCAGGGTCTATAGGAACATTCATTCACTGAAATATTTGCATGCCATGACAGAATGCCCAGTCCCCCAGCGTATGCTACTGCAGGGCCAAACTCACTAATGCTGTGTTTGATGCATTCACATCACAGGCTTTGTCTATAATATATTGAGAACAGCAGTGATAAGACAGAAAGAGGGGAGAGAGGGGGAGGGAGAGAGAGAGAAAGAGGGAGTGAGAGAGAGAGAGAGAGAGAGAGAGAGAGAGAGAGAGAGAGAGAGAGAGTGTGTGTGTGTGTGTGTGTATGTGTGTGTGTTTGTGTGTGTGTGTGTGTGTGAGAGAGAGAGAGAGAGAGAGAGAGAGAGAGAGAGAGAAGAGAGAAGAGAGAGAGAAGAGGAAGAGATATGAAAGTAATGAAGTGTAACAGCGATATAAAAAAGAGAGGAGTGGGTGGAAGCGAAAGAGAGAGAGAGAGAGAGAGAGAGAGAGAGAGAAGAGAGAAAGAGAGAGAGAGAGAGAGAGAGAGAGATACAGAGAAGGGGAGGGATAAAATAAAGAAAGAAGGAGGTAGCAGACAGAGATAACTATGAAAGGGACAGAGATGAAAGTACTCAGCAGTGAAAGAAGTACACGGAGAAAGAAAACAAGAGAGAGAGAAGGAGAAAGAGAGAGATGGAAAGTAAGACAGAAGAGAGAGAGAGAAAGATGATAAGGAATCAACCTTTATGGTGTGTGTGTGTGTGTTTATGTGTTGGGGGAGTTAAATGAGAGAGGGGGAGTCAGTCCACATAGATAGGAAGAGTAGAAGAGTGGTAGAGGGTGAATTTATCTTCCTTCTGGCCATGCTGTACATACTGTGTGACTGGTACTTATAAAACCAGAAGAACTTGGGAGATGTCATGAAAAAAATGAGTTGCTCCCTCACCCTCAACAAGTCTGTGATAAAAGCCCGAATGCATTCCCTAATTAATATTTTCATTATACAGTAAAATAACACTTCATGCATCACCTGAAGAAGAAAAAAATATATATTCCTAGCTTTAGTAATCACATTAAATCTTTTTTAACCATTTTTGTAAAATGGGTGAAGAAGACGTGACATCATTGTCATTCAGAAGTACACTTTCCTCTCTGAATCAGCACACAGGTCATGAGTTCCTTCGGAAGAAAAGTTCTAACACAGACAGTGGTTTTAGTGACTGAATGCCATGGATGTTAGGGTACTCACATGCATTGGTTACTGAGAAACTGTTGGAGGAGTCTAAGTGGTCTACATGATGGAACAGCTGGAAGGGCCTCTCTGTGTTATTTTGGTTGGTGTTGTGCAGCTGCACAGCAAATAAGAAAGCACTGTGTTCCTGAATGGTATTTTTCATGAAAAGGCCACCTAGTAAAGCAAAAAGCACAAAACAAGATGTCACTGACTAATATTCACAACACCTTAATCATATCTTAACAGTAGCTACACATGTTGTATGATGAAACTGGGTATGCAATTGCATCAGGTAAAAGGGGCACACATACTTTCCACACCGCCATAGGGCGTCTTTATTAGATTATGCTATGCAAAATCATCTTTTAGGTGCAATTAGCCCTTTGGTTGTATCACGTGAGCTGGCCCTTTAAGGAGTGAATCAGGTCTAGCCACAGCCGTGCTTAATTCTGCCGTAGTGTTTCTGTCTTTTCTTTTAATACAATATGCTGACTCCAGTTCTTCTACAGCTTCCATCAAGAACAAGACTAGCACAGCTACCCGGCAACATACAAGATGTGCCTGAATGGAAGGCTGTTTCTTTACATTGTGCCCTTTATCCCCGCATCCAGAGTACAAAGAGCCTGCAGTGCCTCTGCTAGAGGGGGCTGAAAAGGGCTGTGTGGATGATTTGCTCTAGCATTGCTTCACACAAGTCTAGTAACTTTTCTGCAGTGTGCTGAATCAAAATGAAGCTTGTATCTATCCCATGGGCAGCAGCGTTCACTGCAAACCTTTTGCTACTTTGGCACAAAGCTCCATTGACTTACTCATTTCACTGGCATAATATATCTCAATCAAGCTCTTTTTGTCTGCATTGTACATGCATTATTTTCCAACGGGCAAAAAAATGCTGGAAAGACACATTCCTGGCCACTCAATGTATGTCTTATTTATACACTGCAGCCGTGCAGAAAGTTAAATGAGACATTTACTTGCTGTAGTCTAATGCAGTGACAATTCTTTAATCCTTGCCACGTTAAATGTAAATGAACCGGTGTAACCGGCTGCAAACCTACGGAGAGGTAGCCTAGAGTGACTGCTGTGCTATAGTATAGGCTACAGGCTGTGCATGGCTCTGCAGAATCAGCATTCGCTCTATAGAATTCTAGCAGGATCTGGGACTTACCTATATTGATGGTATTAGGGAATCCCGCAAGGCTTTCTCCAGCCAGGCTCACCAGCAGAAGGAAGACAGTCTGGATCTCGTTTTGCCCCATTTTCACAGCCTTGCAAATTCAATTTCTAAAACGAAACTGACACAGCCCAGGCTGGAATCAGCCAGCACTTTCCCCTCGTTCCTGATTCTTACAGCACCCTGGACAGTGCCATTGGCTGCAGTCTGCAATATCAGCCCCTTTCTCACTATAGAAAATCGGGGGACTTTTCCCAAAGATGGTGGTGCTGAAGAGAGAGAAAGGGAGTGAGGAAAAAAAAAAAAAAAAAGATCAGATGAATAAGGCTCTTCCAATTGGACCAGCAGGGGGGCTATTGATCAAACTTGATCTGACGTTGAGTTAAAGCAGCATCGTTCAGCTCAGCCTCACTGCAGCCCCGACAAGACTGCAAAGCACAAGCTCTGCATTTGTCTACGCGGAGATACAATCAATAGAAGCACACCAGCCTCACGTGGATCACAGGCTAACCCCTTCATTACTGAGAAAAGCAAAGCCTCTGTTGCCTCTCCATCCCCAAAATAAAGCCACTCTAGGTGTCCCAGGGACCTGCTGGCAGCTCCACCTCATCAGAGGTAGACATGGGCTAAGCAAGTGTTTGGATCCCTCTGCAGAGCTCTGTCTACTATGCCACAGCCCTATAAGCACCAGACTGATGCCCTGTCTGTATTAGTGCAGCAGTGGAATATAACAGAGGGAAGCTAAATAATGTTCTGCTGCTGTTTGGAAGGCGTGCTGGATAAGCTGCATTCGCAGAGCGTAACTGAGACAGACGCTAGGAGCTTCAATTACCTATTTCTTCTTGGGATTTTTTTTTCTTCATACTGAAACGTTTTTTCAGCAGTGGTACAGGAATGACTGTGTGTGCAAATGAACCATTACATATATGATTCAATAAAATGGAACTATTCTTAGCTGCAGTAGTCTGGTGTGCACAATCCAATATGTATCTGTAGTTGAGTTGCCTGGTTGTCAGAATTGGCCAATGATAAAAAGGAAATAAATTCACTACAGGTATAGTGGGACAAATTGAATCCAGATTCAGTTCAGACGCCCACTGTGGTCAGAGAAGTCAGCTGTTGCTGCTTTTGATGAACTTAATTGCATTTGCCCTGCAGAAAATAATCCATATATATGCATTGTTATTGTGGTTAGCTAACAAAAATATTACCTAAGAACAACACCTCTTAATGAATAAAATTGAAAATATTTTTTTACAATATTATTTACAAATGATTTTGTCAGTGTTTGCCCATTGTTAAATCTCTCCTCTCTCTGATTTACATTCTGAAAAGGAGCAGAAACTACGCCAGTGCAAATTTACGCATCGTAGTTCGCATCTACGCATCGTAGTTTGTAGGCAAAGTTTCAAAACTACGGTTACGATTTCACGCGTATCAAAGTACCGTTATGCTTAGTTAACACCCTACGCGTAGTTCACATGTGTATTGCGAAGTAAACTACGGATGCGTTATTCACGTCTATTTTTCCGCGTACGATTGTATGCTTATAAAATTACGCATTGGAAAGGGGAATGTACGCATAGAAGAGTTCCTAGTACAAGCATTTGTAGAGGAAGTACGCTTCGCACTATGCATAATTGCGTATTTTAACGCGTAGTCTACGAAATGCATACAAAGCGAATATTTGATTTCGAAGCCATAGTTTAGCGAAGCGTAATTGCGTAAAACTAAGCGTAGTTCCAGCGTAGCAAAGTTGGCTGACTACGACCATCTATCACTGGTGGTGACACGTTTTGTCCTGTCAGGTAATCTCTGCAGAATGTTCATTTAGGGCCAGTGCACACCAAAAAGCGCTAGCATAAATGCAAACACTCAGCACTTTTTGAAGTGATTTTTAAGGCCATTCTAGGCATGAGGCTAGCGATTTTCTAAGCATGCCAACAATTTTTGGAGCATTTTGGTGTAGCGTTTTTTTATTTTTTGTTTCAGTAGAGCTGGAAAATTGCTCTGATCTAGCGCTTTTCAGATTGATTTTCCACTTTCCCATACTTCACATTGAGGCTGAATCGCCTCAGAAATCAGCTGTAATGCTGCAGGACCCATGTTTGGTTTTGGGAAAAAAGCACATGGTGTGATCCATCCCATACAAACAGGGGTGAGCCTGGGGTGCCTGGCACCTGGGTGCAAGATTTTCTCTGGTGCCTATGGGAGTGGTTAAATTAACCGCGCCCAACCACATAACCACACCCATGTCCTGCCTAATCACACCCACACCTTCCACCTCTTTACACATGCATGTGATACCCCATTCCTACCCCTCTTCCATGGGCTTGCTCCTGGCTGGCTTTGGCTGCCTGCGAGTCTGCTAGTCTCTGGCCTGACTCAGGTTGAGAGGCTCTGCGAGTGCGATGCAGTCACACACTGCGTATTTATGGCTGCCTGCGGCCACCCTACTCTCGCTCGCTGTCGTCGGCCAAGCTCAATCATGAGGTGGGCTACCTGTATCTTTCCTGTTGCACCGCGCAGCCTGCCAGTGTTGCCAACCTTTCACGTTATTTTTTTTACTGACAAATACCTAAAAATTTACTGACAAAAGATTATTTTTACTGACAAAATTTCCCCACTAAATGCACATAAGAGACAGTGTTTCACCAGTAAATGCACGTAAATGACAGACAGCCTTTCCTCAGTAAATGCACATAATGAGAGACAGCTTTTCCCCAGTAAATGCACATAATAAGAGACAGCTTTTCACCAGTAAATGCACATAATAAGAGACAGCTTTTCACCAGTAAATGCACATAAGAGACGGCTTTTCACCAGTAGATGCACATAATAAGAGACCACTTTTCACCAGTAAATGCACATAAGAAACCGCTTTTCACCAGTAAATGCACATAATAAGAGACCGCTTTTCACCAGTAAATGCACATAAGAAACCGCTTTTCACCAGTAAATGCACATAATAAGAGACAGCTTTTCACCAGCAAATGCGCATAATAAGAGACCGCTTTTCACCAGTAAATGCACATAATGACAAACAGCCAGTGTCCCCAGTATATGTAGCCCGCCTGGACCCCCTTTAGGCAGTGAGTGACAGGGAGCCCTTTAGGCAGTGAGTGACAGGGAGCCCTTTAGACAGTGAGTGACAGGGAGCCCTTTATGCAGTGAGTGAGTGACATGGAGCCCCTTTAGGCAGTGAGTGAGTGACAGGGAGCCCCTTAGGCAGTGAGTGAGTGACAGGGAGCCCCTTTAGGTAGTGAGCGAGTGCCAGGGAGCCCCTTTAGGTAGTGAGTGAGTGCCAGGGAGCCCCTGTAGGTAGTGAGTGAGTGCCAGGGAGCCCCTTTAGGTAGTGAGTGAGTGCCAGGGAGCCCCTTTAGGTAGTGAGTGAGTGCCAGAGAGCCCCTTTAGGTAGTGAGTGAGTGCCAGGGAGCCCCTTAGGCAGTGAGTGAGTGCCAGGGAGCCCCTTTAGGTAGTGAGTGAGTGCCAGGGAGCCCCTTTAGTTAGTGAGTGAGTGCCAGGGAGCCCCTTTAGGTAGTGAGTGAGTGCCAGGGAGCCCCTTTAGGTAGTGAGTGAGTGCCAGGGAGCCCCTTTAGGTAGTGAGTGAGTGCCAGAGAGCCCCTTTAGGTAGTGAGTGAGTGCCAGGGAGCCCCCGCCGCCGCCGTTCCCCCCTACTTCGCAGCCAGCAGACCTCAGGATCAGCGGTAGTGAGTGAGCGACAGGGAGCCGCCGCCGCTCCCCACTCACATCGCAGCCAGCAGACCTCAGGATCTGCGGTGACCTGACCAATACGAGCGGGCGCCGGACACACCCACTCTATATGCAGAAGTGATTTCACTTCAGCATATCAGCTTGCAGAGCTGATGGATAGATTCACAATTATAACCTGATCCCTATTTGTATTCCTGGTTGGACGGAGCAACTGCCATTCACAGAGTGGTTTTGAAAATAAAGGAATCCCCCATGAGGAGATGGCCTAGTCCAAAACCTGTTGGTTCTGTTGGACTTCTACTACCTACTGTTCATCCATTTCCTGAGGAGTCCATCTGTGGTGATTTGCCGGAGAGGCTGAGGGGTGGCCGATACCCCTGATGCGCAGACGAGCCCTGATAGGCCGCACCATCTGGTGAGTTGTTACATATTGGGGGGGAAGATACTGATGTGTCAACTATCCCCGGATGAATTATATGCTTTATCTCTGTGAGATCAACTGAGACGACAGGAAGTGTTTGAACTCCTTATAATTGCAGGACTGGACTTTTGAGCGCTTATCTGCTTTTTAATTGTACTTTTAATATTACTGATAGCGCTCCACTATATATGTTGGTGTACTGTCTGGAAGTCCTGATATTGTTTATTTTGGTCTGTAAAGCGCTTATGTACTTTTGTATTTTAATTTCTTTGCACATTGTACTAGTCAAGTCAGTGCATACCTTTCACTTCATCCCCCCAATATGGACAAAACAAAAGGCAGAGGCAGGCCACCTGGCAGGTCTGTTCGAGGTCGCGCTGTCATGGTGTCGTGCGGCCCTCGACCAAAGTACAGTGTTCAGAAGAAGGCACGTGCCATCAACGACCAATATTGTCAGGACTTAGTTGAATATTTAACACAGAACACCTCATCTTTCTCAGCATATATTTTCCTCCTCCTGCTCTGATTCTGGCACTCCACTTAATACTCAGTTGGCCGCCACCACCAAAGTGCCATCACCCTAGGGCTTAGTGTCGGCGGTGTGGAAATATTTGCTTGTGTCTGCCTCAGATGAGAGCAATCCCATCTGTACTCTCTGCCACCGAAAATTGAGCCGTGGAAAGACCAAGACCCGCGTAGGGACAACTTCCTTATGAAGGCACATGATTACAAAGCACAAACTGCAATGGGATGACCACCTGAGGAAAAGCAGCACACAAAAGCAAAGCCACACACCGCAGAGGAAGATACCAGGCCGCAATTTTTTCTCAAAAAAGGCAATACCTAAACTGTACCGTGATGTTGAAAGGTAAGTGGTGACATTTCTGGCACACAGCGTTGGGTCAAGGGTCCATCTGACCATGGATGCCTGGTCTGCAAAGCACGCTCAGTCCCCACACACAGCATCTCTGCCTGCACGCCATGTGACTGGCTTCCCCAAGACTAAGTCGCTCCTCATACAGCATATCTGCCCGCAGACCGCTTGATTGCCTTCTCCGCCAACACCAACAGGGTCCAGGACTCCAGGCGGATTCCTGAATTTTTAAGGCAGCTGCTAGCAGTGGCCGCTATAATAATTTTTCTGGTGCATGTACATGCCTGTCTAATTTTTCTGGCTGCAGTGCAGCTGCAACAACAAAACAAAAGGCATGTACATGTGCCCATTCCCCTTCGTGATCATTACCTTGCCGCGGTGAAGGGGCTTGCGTATCACAGTGAAGTAATGACCGCCGGCTATATGACTATATGAATGTCTCGGGGGGTGGCACACCAAAGATAATAAGGTCGTTGCTTCATTGTGGACAGACCAAATTTGATCAGCTGGACAGTCACTGTTGTTCTATCATGGAGCTACCACAGCCCGGTGACCATATGGGTTTGAAAACCGCCACGGCCTGCACTCATGGTGCGCACCAGTCCAGCATGGCCGTCACTACTCAAACAGCTGTTTGCAGTGCGTTACACAGTGAGTTTGGTGTGTCAGTGTGAAGCGGTATTCTAATTACACTCCCTAATTGATGTATACACGTGCAAGATGTTTTAAAGCACTTTAGGCCTGCAATTTAGCATTCAATGTGATTTCTGCTCTTAAAACGCTGCTTTGCGTCCAATCCAGATTTTTCCTGGGGACTTTTGGCGTGTATCCCACTTCGCCATGCCCCCCTCCAGGTGTTAGACCCCATGAAACATCTTTTCCATCACTTTTGTGGCCAGCATAAATTTTCTAGTTTTCAAAGTCCGCCTCCCCATTAAAGTCTATTGCGGTTCACGTAAGTTCGCGCAAACTGAACTTTCACGGGAGGTTCGCGAACCTGTTTAAACCGAAAATTGGAGGTTCGGGCCATCTCTAGCCACAACTATGTAATTAACATAATGTCAGTTGCTTGATGTGTCCGACTTGATACTTGCTTGAACTGTGCATGCGCTTTTGCTACAGCTGTAACTATGCAACTAACATGATTCCAACTGTTCTTTCCGGGTACATCAAATTCTTTATTGTTGAAGAAACTGAACTGTGGCTAAGAGCTACAGAATAGTGCATGCAACAATCAGTGGTTGCTAATAGTTATGGCGATGTATGTGTGGGGTCAGAGTCAGAGATCTGGTGACCATGATTCAGCAGGAGGTGGACCACAGATATGTCCTTTCTCTTCTGTCTGCTGATGCCTCTGTTGTTTACCTTGAACTGGCCTTTTCATTGGAATTCCCATTTGGACCATTCATACACTAGGAAACCCTATATTAGGAGGATTTAATACAGTATATACAGATTTAGAGCACTTGATAATGATATCCAGGATTTTGATCTTTTTCCCAATTTTCATCTAATTCATCTAATCTGTGTATGCTTGTTGCTTCGTGGACTGTCCTGATACTAACAGCTCAGTTAACACTCCCCTCATCTTTAGCACGATAAGTGCAGGATAAGTGCACACATTTTGCTCCTTTAACTATCATTAGATAACTTTGGGCTAAAATATGTATACACCTTATGAATATTTATTATTGTTACACTGTAAGCTGCTCCACCTTGGGAGCAGTGTCCATGGCTGCACATCAACCAATGGTGGATAATCCTATCTGGCTTTCACCAATGTGGATGGAATTTATGAGTGGTGGCTCATGAGTCAATCATCAGCCATGGCCCCTGTTGAAGCTGAAGACCATTATGAAACATGTAGGGATTTCTCTATCATGGTCTTCGCTTTCATACCACACTCTATCACAGACATCACAGCAGGATAAGCCACACGTAACTAATAACGTCACAGCCACAATCATGTCACAAGGATGGTCTACAATCACGCTACAAGGATGGTAAATTTGTTTGGCATTATGCATACCTTGCAACCAGTGGGATGCAGTTCAGGTGCTATAGTCTCATGACATTATACACTCACCTAAAGGATTATTAGGAACACCATAGTAATACGGTGTTTGACCCCCTTTTGCCTTCAGAACTGTGTTAATTCTACATGGCATTGATCCAACAAGGTGCTGAAAGCATTCTTTAGAAATGTTGGCCCATATAACATCTTGCATTTGATGGAGATTTGTGGGATGCACATCCAGGGCACGAAGCTCCCGTTCCATCACATCCCAAAGATGCTCTATTGGGTTGAGATCTGGTGACTGTGGGGGCCATTTTAGTACAATAAACTCATTGTCATGTTCAAGAAATCAATATGAAATGATTCAAGCTTTGTGACATGGTGCATTATCCTGCTGGAAGTAACCATCAGAGGATGAGTACATGGTGGTCATGAAGGGATGGACATGGTCAGAAACAATGCTCAGTAGCCGTGGCATTTAAATGATTCCAAATTGGCACTAAGGGGCCTAAAGTGTGCCAAGAAAACATCCCCCACACCATTACACCACCACCACCAGCCTGCACAGTGGTAACAAGGCATGATGGATGCAAGTTCTCGTTCTGTTTACGGCAAATTCTGACTCTATTGAGACTCATCACACCAGGCAACATTTTTCCAGTCTTCAACTGTCCAATTTTGGTGAGCTTGTGCAAATTGTAGCCTCTTTTTCCTATTTGTAGTGGAGATGAGTGGTGCCCAGTGGGGTCTTCTGCTGTTGTAGCCCATCTGCCTCAAGGTTGTGCGTGTTGTGGTTTCAAAAATGCTTTGCTGCATATCTCGATTGTAACGAGTGGTTATTTCAGTCAACGTTGCTCTTCTATCAGCTTTAATCAGTTGGCCAATTCTCCTCTGACCTCTAGCATCAACAAGGCATTTTCGCCCTCAGGACTGCCGCATACTGGATGTTTTTCCCTTTTCACAACATTCTTTGTAAACCCTAGACATGGTTGTGCGTGAAAATCGCAGTAACTGAGCAGATTGTGAAATACTCAGACCAGCCCCTCTAGCACCAACAACCATGGCATGCTCAAAATTACTTAAATCTCCTTTCTTTCCCATTCTGACATTCAGTTTGGTGTTCAGGAGATTGTCTTGACCAGGACCACACCCCTAAATGCATTGAAGCAACTTCCATGTGATTGGTTAATTAGATAATTACATTAATGAGAAATTGAACACGTGTTCCTAATAATCCTTTAGGTGAGTGTAATTGCCCAGCACTGTACTTGCCTCAATGTTGGAGTGGGATGTGGTATGAGTGCTAGATTCTAAGACTCACCAGTTGTATATCCAATTAGCATTCCTGGACGTGAGTTTCACGTCATGCTCTGTCCCTGCCTGCATTCACTCACGTGAAACTCACGTCCTGCAGTGTAAACAGCGCTGTGCGCGCGCACGCGCGCACGCGCGTGCGTGCGTGCGCGCGCACGCGAGTCCGCGCGATCCCCTCATTGGTGCATGTGAACAGAAGTTCACAGAACCAATGAGATCGTTTTTACTGTGAATGACAGCTGCCATAGCCAATGGCAGCTCTCATTCACACTGTGACAATGTAAACATTACATTGTTGCCACCTAAAGCTGCTGAAGCCTCAGATCTCTCGTCAGTGTGAGATCTGAGGTGGAGCAGCTTGTGTGCAGAGCTGTGTGAGCTGTGTGATCTACTGTGGAAATAAATTGTATTTTATTGCTGTTTTCTAACCCTTTCCCAGCCTAACTATCCCTTGTGTGTTCAGTACACTGTACTGATCACACTGTACTAATCTAGCTGATCTAGCTGTCCTAGGCCCTTTTTATACTGCCCTCCTCCCCCCCTATTACTGTTTTAGTTTGCTGACCCCTTATTGATCAGTTGATCGTCATCTGATCATCTGATCTTCTGATCTCATCTCTCTCCCACTCACATCACCGTGCTCTCTTCTACTTCCATTCCCAGCACTTCTTTTCCTCATCCTCATTCATATAAAAAAAAAAAAAAAAAAAAAAAAAATCTTTCTATCTATTATCTCTTTATCTTGTTCTGTACCCTATTTATAAAAAATGGCAAAGAGGCGATACACAGAACAGGAGATCGTTGCCTTGATGGAAATCAGCGGCAGCGACGAAGAATCTGACTGCGAATCTGACGGCGAAGAATGGCTGCCGGTTGAACATTCTGACCCGCTGTCAGACGGCGACTCCAGCTCTGATGAAGGTGAAGGGCCATCAGAGCAGGCAAGAGTTGCTACTGTGCATCCTGTTGTCACTGCATCAGTTCCCAGTGGCAGCGACTCTGAGACACAGGCGTCATCAGATCGCAGAGGAGGGAGCACAGCAGGCACTAGTGCTCCAGGGGCAGGCAGCCAGCAGCAAAGTCCTCAGGAACCAATGGACATTTTAGATGGCACTAGTGCTCCAGGGGCTAGCAGCCAGCAGCAAAGTCAGCAAGTACCACTGGACATGTCACACCTACTGTGGGTACCGCCAAACATGCAAGCACCCCAAATCCCTGCTTTCATTGCAAACAGTGGCTTAATGGTTGACATGACAGGGAATATGTCACCAGTCGATGTTTTCCAGCAATTCGTCAATGACGATTTTTTGCAATTTATTGTCGAGCAGACAAATTTGTATGCCTCTCAATTCATTGAGTCCCACCCCAGGTCCACTTATACCCGGAAATGGACACCAACAAACTTGTCGGAGTTGAAAGTGTTTCTAGGCCTAACTTTCAACATGGGGCTAACAAAAAAATCGCAGCTCGCAATGTACTGGAGTACAAATCCCATACACCACACCCCTCTGTACTCATCAACTATGCCAAAGCTGCGTTATCAGATGATCATGAGATTTCTGCATTTCAATGACAATAGTCAAAACAAGAGTCCAGACAATGCAGGCAGAGACCGGCTTTTTAAATTAAGGCCACTTATAAATCACCTTAATTTAAAATTCAGTGAAATTTGTGTGCCTGGAAGAGAAATCGCAATAGACGAATCTCTAATGCCATTTCATGGCCGGCTTGGATTCAAACAGTTCATCCCCAGTAAACGAGCCAGGTATGGGGTAAAGCTCTATAAGCTTTGCGAAAGCGGATCAGGGTACACCTTTGCATTTCGCATCTATGAGGGGCGAGATAGCATGCTACAGCCAGAGGGGTGCCCAGCAGATATGGGAGCCAATGGGAAAATTGTGGTGGACCTCATGACCCCCTTACTAAATAAGGGGTATCATCTATTTGTAGACAATTTCTACACCAGCTTGCCACTTTTTAAATTTCTTTTTTCGGCTGACACCGTTGCCTGTGGTACCATCAGGGCAAACCGAAAAGGCTTTCCGCAAGAAGTCCTGAAAAAAAAATTGAAAAAGGGGGAGACTTGTAGTCTGCGCAGCAATGAAGTCCTGGCACTAAAATACAAGGACAAAAAAGATGTGTTTATGCTGTCCACCATGCACACAGAGGGCACAGTGCTAGTGACGTCTCGCCGATCAGAGACTGTCAAGCCTATTGTGATAGATGACTACAACAAGCATATGGGAGCAGTGGATCTGTCCGACCAGATGTTGGCCCCATATTTGGTAGCTAGAAAAACTAAATCCTGGTACAAGAAGGTAGGGATTTATTTGCTACAAATGGCAATGTTCAATGCCCATGTGGCATACAGAAAAGCAGGCAATACCGGGTCATACCTGCAGTTCCAGGAACAGATCATTGCATCTTTCCTTTTTGGATCTGGCACAACACCAGTACGCAGTGACCAATCCCAGTGCGAAGACATCATCAGACTCTGCGACAGGCACTTTATGGAATCACTCCCTCCTAATCCCCTGAAAAAATATCCTCAGAAGAGGTGCAAAGTGTGTGCCAAACATCAAATAAGAAGGGACACAAGATATTACTGTCCAGATTGTCCCTCCCACCCAGGCCTCTGCTTTACTCCGTGTTATAAAATATACCATACGGTCACCAATTATTAGAACCATGCCTATCTCCCCCAAAAAATTCTGTAGCCACCAGCCCTATTTGAAAAAAAAAAAAAAAAAAAAAACTTTTCCAAAAATAAAGAAAATAGACCAGGGGCAGCCTAAGGCATGTGCCATTAATTAAGGGCCACCATTCCCAGCGGGCCACCACATTATATTCTTATTGTTACAGTTGGTCATTGTTTATGACTGTATTTTGTTCATGTTTTTTTTATGTTGCAGTTATACACATAAATGAATATCAAACAATAAAAAAAAGTGTAAAAAGAAAAGTAAAAAGACAAAAAAAGTAAAAAAAAAAAAAAAAAAAAAAAAGAGCTAGGCATTGCTGCTACCTCCACGTGGTGCCTGGTGGAAACAGCGAAAGCTGGCAAAATGCAGTGGATATTTCATTTCATTTTATATTTGATTTATCAGCACATAGTGGCTATGCAGTCTCTACGGTGGATGTTGCCATTTGCCCTGCATAGGATACTATATTGACAATGGCGGATGAAGGGGCCACAAATTCTTTCTGCTGCTCCTGCACAGGCTGAATATAATGGTCAACTACATGATCATCTAGTAACAAAATAAGGCTTATGGCACATCATTTTCATCTTGAGAAGCTGAAGAATACATTTTCCAGTGTTTTATTTCAGAGGCACCTGTCACTTTAAAAATGCTTAGCGACAAACTGTCACCAACAGTCAAAAAAATATTTATTTTCAAACAAGTGGTCACACTTGTGCAATTTTCAGCAAAACCACAAAAATGTAACGGACACAATATACCCATCTTTGTATAGCCCTGGATCTCTACTTTTCAAAATGGTGGCATTTGTAGTACTTATTTTCTGTTCTGACACACATAGGACTCTGTGAAGGAAGCGTGACGCTATAAAAAGGAAAGCGGAAAAAATGCCCTTCAAAAATCCAAGTACGCAGGTCTCTTATAAAGGCCCACTACGTGGTCAGCTAGTAACAAAATAAGGCCTATGGCACATCATTTTCATCGTGAGAAGCTGAAGAATACATTTTCCAGTGTTTTATTTCAGTGGCACCTGTCACTTTCAAAATGCTTAGCGACAAACTGTCACCAACAGTCAAAAAAATATTTATTTTCAAACAAGTGGTCACACTTGTGCAATTTTCAGCAAAACCACAAAAATGTAACGGACACAATATACCCATCTTTGTATAGCCCTGGATCTCTACTTTTCAAAATGGTGGCACTTGTAGTACTTATTTTCTGTTCTGACACACATAGGACTCTGTGAAGGAAGCGTGACGCTATAAAAAGGAAAGCGGAAAAAATGCCCTTCAAAAATCCAAGTACGCAGGTCTCTTATAAAGGCCCACTACGTGGTCAGCTAGTAACAAAATAAGGCCTATGGCACATCATTTTCATCGTGAGAAGCTGAAGAATACATTTTCCAGTGTTTTATTTCAGTGGCACCTGTCACTTTCAAAATGCTTAGCGACAAACTGTCACCAACAGTCAAAAAAATATTTATTTTCAAACAAGTGGTCACACTTGTGCAATTTTCAGCAAAACCACAAAAATGTAACGGACACAATATACCCATCTTTGTATAGCCCTGGATCTCTACTTTTCAAAATGGTGGCACTTGTAGTACTTATTTTCTGTTCTGACACACATAGGACTCTGTGAAGGAAGTGTGACGCTATAAAAAGGAAAGCGGAAAAAATGCCCTTCAAAAATCCAAGTACGCAGGTCTCTTATAAAGGCCCACTACGTGGTCAGCTAGTAACAAAATAAGGCCTATAGCACATCATTTTCATCGTGAGAAGCTGAAGAATACATTTTCCAGTGTATTATTTCAGTGGCACCTGTCACTTTCAAAATGCTTAGCGACAAACTGTCACCAACAGTCAAAAAAATATTTATTTTCAAACAAGTGGTCACACTTGTGCAATTTTCAGCAAAACCACAAAAATGTAACGGACACAATATACCCATCTTTGTATAGCCCTGGATCTCTACTTTTCAAAATGGTGGCACTTGTAGTACTTATTTTCTGTTCTGACACACATAGGACTCTGTGAAGGAAGTGTGACGCTATAAAAAGGAAAGCGGAAAAAATGCCCTTCAAAAATCCAAGTACGCAGGTCTCTTATAAAGGCCCACTACGTGGTCAGCTAGTAACAAAATAAGGCCTATGGCACATCATTTTAACCAGGAAGGGCCAAAGAACATTTTTTGAAGTGTTTTATATCAAAATCACTTGTCATGTGAAAATTAGGCAGGGTGAAAAGTGACAAAAATGTATATTTTCTGCTTTTACATCTGTTTTTCCTTGTCATATGCATATGAAATAAAATAATTGCTTGGAAACAATATTACTGAGAGATAGCCTAGATTGTCCTGAAAAAAACAACACATGTTTCAATTAGATAGCATAAGTAATTAAAAAGTTATCACTGTATTAAAAGCAACACAGCTGAGTATCAAAATTGTCAGGAATATGAAGGGGGTAAAAACCCAGGAATGCGAAGTGGATATGTATATAAGTTGTTCTTGGCACAGAACTTTGTTTGCAGGTCTAATACAGGAGCTCTTGACATCCTACACAGCAGTCACATTGGCCTCTATTCATAAAGCATTCCAGCATGTGGTAATGCTCAAAACAGCTGACTTTCCCGACCATTTAGCAAAGTGTTCATTCATAAAAGCTGTTTCCGCATGAAAAGATACAATTCCTGAGCAGTGCGGGAAATTACCGCCTTATGCGGAGATTATCACAACATATGTCACTGAAGGTTAATTCATAGAGATTAGAGCAGGCGGAATTCTGTCGGAGAACACCGGCTGTTTAGATAACGCAATAAGCCAGCGGTAACAGCCAAGATAACAGCTAAGTGAATGAGAAAGACCTCCCAGGCAGCTGCAGTGAGAACAGAGCAGACAAGGCATTCGGAATACCAAGGCTGTGTTTTTTTAACCCCTTGGGTACCTGTTTTCAGATATATGTCACATCAGAAAGCCTGCATACGTAACATTTCTCGAGGTTCTTCTAAGACCTATTATCGCAAGTTTAAACTTTTTTATGAATTAGCACACAAAAGTCTAAAATACCGATACAGTGTTTTCCCTCCAAGATTTTTTTTACCGCAAATGTTTTATGAATAGAGCCCATTGTAGCATCCAGCATGTTGTAGGTCTGTTTGTCATGCCTGCTGACCACATTATATTTTTACTGGGGAATTGTGGATTTTTACTGATCTGTCACAATATTATTATGGGAAATTGCCAATAGGGACAGTTAGAAATGCTGATTTCTGATTTTGGTAGAATTCCGTTTTCCACTCGATGTCTTTCTGAATACTGATTTCTGATGGAGTTAGTTAATTGTAAAAATATAAAAATTAAATTTTTGTGGAATCCGCTATTTTTTTGTGGGTGTACGTTATTATGCGGAACCTACATTTCCAATTGGCAACCACAGTAAAGTTCTGTAATTTTCTGATTGGCCTAAAATTTCCATGGCAGTCTAATTTCCGTTGTACTATACTGATTCTCTGATTGGTCTAATGCTTCTAAGTCTTGTGGTTGGCCTAAAATTTCCATTAATGCGGCAATTCCGAAAGAATTTTGGTTTCTGCTTACTGATTTCCGCATACCGATTTTCACACGGAAAGCCGATTTGCGAGCGGAAACTCCGAAATTGGAATTTTGAGGAACATCATTCCTGATTACCAATGCAAAATTACAAAGCTTTATAATTGTGGCTAATAAATGTGGATTTATGTGGCCTTGCATACCAAGAAATATAGAGCAAAATAAATACACAAAATATCTTTGCATCCCATCTGAGGGCTATTCAGACATATTAGACCAAAAAGCAAGATGTTGATCATAAATATCAACAGAAGAATTGTGTAATCAATTGCAATAAATTGTATTTAATTTAGGATGTAGCCATAAAAAGTTAAAAACAAAAGAATCACCTATATCTGAATGTAATCAGAATTGCCAGCGGATAACCAATATTTGAATAAATGTGCATGTAGTTGCAAGTAATCATAAACTCAGTAGACACAGTAAAGTACATAAAAAGTAAATCAGGTTCCTCCTGAGTAATGAATCAAAAATGATGTACAAAGTCAAACTGTGCAAAAAGATGTATAAGTGCTGCATGCAAAAAAAAGTGCACCAGTGCAAATACATTATTATATAGTGAAATACAATCTAAAGAAAGATCTACACACAAAGTGAGCACACATCAATATACACATGTGTAATATAACATGCTCTTACTGAGTGGCAAAAAACAGTGGTATGTGTGGGGAACCCAGCCAGTTCTTTGCCGCTCAGTAAGCGCACTGATGCACTTTATTTAGCTGTCACTGTAATCACATTGTATTTATATGTACAGTATATTGATGCTTTTTCACTTTGTGTGTAGATTTTTCTTTGGAATGGATTTGACTGTATGATAATTTATTATCCACATCTGGGAAACTTATTTATGTGGCCTCTGAGCACTCTAAGGTAGTAAAAATGGGAATGCAACGTAGGGGAAAAGTCGCATTGCATGTTATGCATACAGTGTGTGAGACATAGAGTGGTACATACAGTACATAAAAAGTATGCTTCAATGCCGCTGTTAAAGCAGCAGGTTCAGCTATGCTATGCCAGGAAAAAAAAGAGATGTATTTTACTGTCCACATTTTGGTTTCAGTGAATCTTATATAGTAAATGAAGAGGACTTTGTTGTAGGCATTTTCCATTTTGATTCCCTCCGTCTGAAGCTATTTCTGATGTTATTTCCACTTTGGCTCTTTTTTTTCCCCTAGAATCTGCTCTGTCATAGCTGCTTGCTTTGTAAAGATGTGAGCACAGCTAGATCAGATTTCACACTGCTTCAAACTGAACTGCCTTCAGCCAATCAGTGATGAGCAAGAATGTGGGAGGGGTGATGGCAAGCTTCCTTCTCGTTGGTAATCTACCAAATAGAGCTAGGCTGACAGAAAAGATTTATTCCGGCTGAAACGTTTCTGATTAGATTTGCCATGCAGGATAAGGCTGCAGGCTGCACAAAGAACACAGAGCAGTAGGTAAATGGAATTTGATTTTGTGCTGACAACAATCCCTTTTTTACATTCAATCTACGCGGTAATACACTGCATGCATCATGTTATGCCCAATGGATCAATTGCACTGTACCAGTAATGCACCATTGCAAAAGTGAATCATGTTAGCAATGCAATTACTGTACATTGCTTGATGCAATATACCACAATGCAGCGCTTTTCAGTCATTAGTACCACTAGGTTTCCCTGAAAAGAAGATAGGGTCTTATATTCATTTTTGCTCCAAAATATGCATTAGAGCCAATTTCGGGGGATGTCTTATTTTTCCATGGACAACAATCTTCATTTATTTTAAAACAAAAACAAAAATATATATATAATCAATATTTATTTAACTATAGTCCTCATCATCATATCTTTCCAAACCCTGAATTTGTTGTGACTCTTATTCCTTTTTACATGTACAATAATATTCATTTACACAGAGGCCTCAATTCACTATGTATTACCGCATTCGGTAATTCAGAAAACAGCTTATTTTACCAATCACCTTGCCAAATGCCAATTCACAAAAAAAATGCAATTCACAAAGATTAAAGCATTCAATAAATCAAGTAAAAGTGCTCTGAGCAGCCGGTAACTCTCACCTCCATGCCGTAACATTGACAGATGTAGCAGACAGCCAATAGGGAGAGCCACACAGCCCTGCATTCTCACCCTATTTGGTCAGATACTCTAGAGAAGGAGACATTTAAAAATCCTTTTCTGTATCTCTTTAGATGTGCATATCTGTATACTGAATTTATTAGCAATGAAAGTGCGCTTAACAAAACAACCTTATCTCCTACATATACTAACACATTGAAAAACATATATAAGTCAAAGCAGTAATAAAGTGTCCATAGTCAACAATATGATTGTTTCAAAAAGGTCATAAATACGTGTCCATGGATTGCTGTACTAATCACCAAGCATGAAGTGTATCAGTTCAGTTTCCCCAAATACTGCACTCTCATGCATCAATCCTCAGAAAATTGTTCCTCTCGAACTTGTGCCTCAAACAAACATTCAAAAATAAAAATAAAAACAAAATACAACATAGCATAATACTGTATATACTCTTAAAGTGACACTGAAGCGAAAAATAATATATATATATGATATAATTAATTGTTTGTGTAGTACATATAATTAAAAGAACATTAGTAGCAAATACAATAGTCTCATATTTTTATTTTCAGTTATATAGTTGTTGTTTTTTTTTATAATATTGCGTCATTCTCTAACATTTGCAGTTTACACATTACACTCAGCATTCTAAATTATTTCACAGAGCAGGCTAGTGAACTTTTGAACTTTACTCTGCAGAAAAAAACAAAATACAGTGACTGACACTTCAGATAATAAGCTTCAGAAGACAGAACTCTCTGCGACTTTGAAAGACGTGGAGCCTAGATAAGCTCTTTTGCATAGATAACAACTGGAGTTTCTTAACTCTTCCTGTACTGCAACAATATTAGATGGATTTCTCTGCTGCAAACGTTTTATTTCTTAGCTGTACTACACATACAAATCATTCTATCATAAGTTTAATTTCACTTCAGATTCCCTTTAATCTTGCACCACATGTTCAACACTCTGTGTTCAGTTTTCCACCACAGTATTAGGTATCACAGACCCTCGCCATGTTTTGTGACTAGGGATGATCACAGATATGCAAATTGTTTTGAGTTGGTGCAAATGTATGCACATTTGTATGCAAATATATGCAGCTTGAAATGGACCAATCTATTTAAACCTCGGTTTAATACATTTTCAATAAAATACATTTGCATAAAAATTTGCAAACAGTCATGTCACTGACTGTCCTCAGAGGAGCTCACAATCTGATCATATCATAGTCATAGTCTAATGTCCTACCATATTATTATGTATTTATTTAGTGCTGGCATCTTCTGCAGCATCTTTACAGACATGTCACTGATTGTCCTTAATGGAGCTCGCAATCAGTGATATAATATTGTGCGTCCGGGGTGAGGGCAGGTGATTTGTTGACTGCTGGCCTAGGGCCGTAAAAAGTATAAATCCGGCCCTGACTGTTAGAGTTACAGTGATTGGGAGTTTGTATTTGATATATAGTGACATCATGTGTTCAAGACCTTAGAGAATCAGCCCCAACCTTATACGTCCTTGGGAAACCAGACAGCAGTGAGAATCTGGCAGAGTAATTATGGAAACTTGCTTGCTGTAGATATATTTCAATAAGAAATCTAAGAATACAGAAAAAAAAATCCACCCAAAATCTATTCCTATGATTTGTGTGCAATTATTTTCTACAATTAAATATTGCATTGAAACATGTCTGTACTGAGAAATGTATGGCCGTGGATTTATGATAATTAAACATAGTCATTATTACAGTATATTTATTTCAGATAATGACATTTTAATACATTATATGCAATAATACATTATATGCATACCATAAAAAACGCCTCATGTCTTGACATCCTAACTGGCTTGGGAAGGGTAGAAATAAATATTTTTACCTATTTACAATATTCTCCTTTTTCTTCTGCTCAAACAGGCACCACATCTGTGACTCCAACTGCTCCAGACTTATTCAGGGGGTTCATTATTAATTTATATATTTCCATGCAAGTCTGACTTGACATAAAGCATATTTTCAATTTTCATTTTACACCTTCTGAAGTCAAAGGAAGCCTGAATTTGTAATATGTGTGTAGTGTAGCATATGTACAGAAGAATACACCTGAGATATGAATTAAAAAATAAACAGAAGCAAAAAAAAAAAAAAAGAAGAAGCAAGGGAAGAATCAAACTATCTTCAGCAAAAAATATCTTAAAGAGGAACTGTAAGGGCTAGTCCACACTAGGTCCGGAAACGTATCCGTGGCTGCGTTTTTCAGCCCTGATGGAAAACGGAGTCCCGGATACTAATGTTAAAAATAGCAGCCGTCCTCACCCAAGAAAAAAACGGATCCGTCTGCGTTTGCAGGGACCCATTTTCAAAACCTGAACGGAAGGTCCGGAATTGCTGCATTTTTACGGACCACGGATACACGGATGGGTAGTGAAAGCAATGAAAAAAACGCAACTCCATCTCCACAGGCAAAATAGCACCAAAAACGGATGAAAAAACGGATAGCCTGAACTTGGCCCAAAAAATCCTCCCACTACCTTCCTAATGATAGAGACGTTTTCTGTCCGTTTTTTGGGGTAAAAAACTGAACGGAAACTGATGCAAAACTGATGGAAAACTGATGCAAAACTGATGCACTTTTTTTGAAAATGCATCAATTTGCGGTCTGGTGGTACTTCCCCTAATCCCGGACTGCAGCGTCCGTCCTGCAACCGTGCCTAGTGTGGACCTAGCCTAAGGATTTAACGTCATCTCAATCAGTAGCTGATACCCCTTTTCCTGTGATAAAACTTTACCTTTTCTTGAATAGATCATTAGGGGGGTCTGTATTGCTAATATTGTGGTGAAACCCCTCCCACAGTGTGATGTCAGCACCTAGGTCCTGTTTCCAACTGCCTAGCAACCAGTATTTCTCTCTGTCCATATGTATATCTATTAAAAAAAATAGCCTATCACATTGTTAGGGGGTGTGGTTATAGATAATGGCAGTTGATGCTGTCTGTTTTTTTTTTTGGCATGTCTGCCAATAGTAAAGATTATTAAGTGCAGCCTGAATGTGAAGCAATATGAACATTTTTCCCCCTCTTTGCTACAGTTCCTCTTTGAAGAAAACCCCCAATAAACATAAGCATATGCTAACAGGCATATGACTATAGCTTCCCTGCCAAATGCTTGTAATAAATAAACACGTTTTATCTCTCCAATGCTTTCTGCATAATATAATGCATTTGATATCTGCACAGAACATGATCTAGGTTGACTGTGGTGGCCTCAGCTTCAGATATGAGTAGGGCACAAAGGGGGCACAATGGAGCCCACCAGGGAATGTAAGGAAAAATGTACAATTACATCTATAAAAAGAGCAGCTTACCTGCTCTGCACACCAGCTTGCCCACAGCCCTTGCAGAACCCCCTCCTGACAGCAAAGTATAAAAAATTACAGAAGTTTAAGTTATGTTTTCCCCTCCTCATAAATCTGCTCAGTACCCCACAATGAAAAAGTCAAAGTGTATATACTGTAAGTTTTCAGATCTTTTACAACACTCCATTTCTCTTAATTGCTGCTGAAATGTTTCTACAGCCTGTGGCAGGGGCGTAGCAATAGGGGGTGCAGAGGTAGCGACCGCATCGGGGCCCTTGGGCCAGAGGGGCCCCGAAGGGCTCTCCCTCATCTACATTATTACCTCTCTATTGGTCCTGAGCTCATAATAATCATTTCTATAGATGCTGTGAATAGTAGTAATCACTAACAAACTGTTTCCCAGCCTCTTCTTGCACCTCTGACACTGTAGTTGCCATTGGCAGGTTTTGGCATGCCGTATCAATTGTTATGTATCGAGTGCTTGGGGGGCCCCATGTAAAACTTGCATCGGGGCCCACAGCTCCTTAGCTATGCCACTGGCCTGTGGTAAATTAAATGGATTGGACATGATTTGGAAAGGCACAAATCTCTCAATAGAACACCTCATAAGGCCTTATAAGACTGCTAAGGCATAACATAACACAAAACAAGCTATCAAGTCAAAGGGTACTGCTTGCAGAGCTCAGAGACAGGACTGTCACCAAGCACAGATCTGGGAAAGGCTACAAAAATGTCTGCTTCACTGAAGGTTCCCTGGAGTACAGTGGCTTCATAATAATTATTATAACTCTAAAGAAAAAAATGTGGTAGGTGTGGCACATCCCAGGCAGGGAGTGAGGAACACAGACAACACCCTCACAGTCCAGCAAGCCTGCACTGGTTATACTGAGGTCTACTGTCACTGGACGTGTGCTCCGCCAACATGGAGAAGAAACAGTTCAAACAAATTTGAAGAAAGACAAAAGCGTGCACCTTCCGTCCAGGAATTTAATCTCATGTGTAGACAGTGTTACAACCATTAGTACGTTTCAGTACATCAGCGTGCAGAATCCAACATGTGAGGTGGACATTGATGTGAAGCTTACGTGTCCATCCAGATGGCTGGTCTGTGGGAAGGAGGTGGGTGGGAGGCACAGAGGTGGCGAGCGACGGCCGTTTCACGTCTCCTGACGCTTGGTCACGCTGCGTGCCACAGACGGAAGGTGCACGCTTTTGTCTTTCTTCAAAATTGGCTTCATAATTATCAAATGGAAGAAGTCTGCACAACCAGGTCTTTTCCAAGAGCTTGTTATTCAGCCAAACAGAGCAAATCGAGGCTGAAGGACCTTAGTATGATAGGAGACTAAGAGCTTACGACAATCCAAGTCTTCTTGGAGTTTGCAAAAAAAGCACCTGACTAACTCTCAGATTATGAGGAGCGGACAAGCAACTGAGCACCAGTTTGATGGCAGTAGAGTGAGGGTAGAGAGATCTCTAGATAGACGGCAAGAGAGTGAGGGTTCACAGAGAGCATCAGGTGGATAGCGGGAGAATGAGGGCTCAGAGAGAGGACTAGGTGAATGGTGGGAGAATGAGGGTTTACAGAGAGTGCTACATGGATGATAGGAGAGTGAGGGTTCACAAAGAGCATCAGGTGGATGGTGGGAGAATGTGGGTTCACAGAGAGAGATAGGTGAATGGCAGAGAGGGAGGGCTCACAGAGAGCACTAGGTAGTTGACGGTAGAGTGAGGGCTCACAGAGACCGCTAAGTCAATGACGGGAGAGAGAGGGCCCAGAGAGCACTTGAGTGAGGGCTCACAGAGAGTACTAGGTGGATGACAGGAGAGTGAGGGCTCACAGAGAGTGCTAGGTGGATGACAGGAGAGGGAGGGCTCACAGAGAGTGCTAGGTTGATGACAGAAGAGTGAGGCCTTACAGAGACCTCCATTTTGAAATATTTATCCAATGTTTGCCAATTGTAATCTTTCCTCACCCTGATTTACATTGTTTAAAACTGGGTATCCTGAATAATATGTTACATTCAGTGCTGGCACATGGTTCTCCAGCGATAGAGATGGAAATTCAAAAGTGCAACAACCTCCCCCCCCCCTTTATTTTGGCCACTCCAGTTTAGGTAACAAATGTGTTTTCAGTATTAGGAAGACCTCCCCAAGTATAGGTAGCCAGATGTGCCCCCAGTATTAGGCGCCCCTCTCCCCTGGTAAGATGGCCATATGTACTCCCTCCCCAGGTAAGATAGCCAAATGTACCCCCAGTATTAGTCTGCCCTTCTCCCCAGGTTAGATAGCCAGATGTAGCCTCCCTCTACAGGTAAGATAACAATATGTACCTCCAGTATTCACCCCCCCCCCTCCCAAGGTAAGATATTTAGATGCCCCCCACATATTAGGTAGCCCTACCCTTCAGTATATATAGCCAGATGTGAGCTCAGCATTAGGTAGCCCCATAGATTGCCAGATGCGCCCCTCAGTATTAGGAAGCCTCCTCTATATAGATAGCCAGATGTGCCCCCAAGTATGTTGTAGCCTCCCCCTATAGGTAGCCAGCTGTGCATCCAGTTTTAGGTATCCATTCCTTAGGTAGCCTGATGTGCCACTAAGTATTAGGTATCCTTCCACTCCTATAGATAGCTAGAAGTGCCCTTAGTATGTGATAGCCTCCCCCTTAGAGATAGCCAGTTGTGCCTGGCAGTCTTAGGTAGCCTTCCCCTCATAGGCAGCCATATGGGCCATCCAGTATGTGGTAGCCTTGCCTGACATCCCTCCCCTCCCCCCAATACCCAATATGCAGAGCCTGCATTGGAGCGTGCCACTCACCTATTGGTGCTGCTGGGATCTTCAGCCTTCTTGCCTTACGGTCACAGCATTGCCTCTCTGACCCCTCTAGTGTTGCCCATAATGTAAAATGCCACTAGAGGGTGTCATTGAGAGGAGATGCTGAGCTGTGCGACATGGAAGCTGAAGATCCCAGTGGTGCTGATAGGCGGCACACTCCACTGCAGACTCTGCATATGGCCAAGCAAAGGGGATCACTCAGGATTGGCGGCTGAGGCATAGGTACACACTCTGAGCTCTGTGTCCAGATGCTGCTGCTTCCCCAGCCTTTGCCTCGGCTCGGCCCTGCTTACGTTCTGCTATACTGTTATAAGTGTTCCTGATGATTAGCAGCTATTTACAGATTTGGATGCCAGGAAAAATGGGCCTAAAGATAATGCACATATAGTTGTAATATCACACTCATACAGTATGTAAACTTTAGGTGCAGGAACAACTTGATAGCTTTCAGTTATTTCTATAAGAGTACCATCAATGATACAATCTTGAGTGTACAATCTTATCACTTTCATTGGAGCATCACACACAAAACTAAAGGATTTAAGAATAGATCTCTCAGGCAACAGTGGGGGAGATTTATCAACGCATTACCGACAGTTTTTACTTCTTAATCTGTTCTAACCAGTAGGGAGAACAGTTCTGCATGATAATAAGAACCTTCTTAAAGGGACTCCGAGCAGTGCAAAAACTATGGAAAGATGCACATCATTTTAAAGCTCTCTTTCTCCTCTTTCCAATGATATATAAACCAACACCCTACGCCTTTTAGTTTTCGCTATTTTCGCGATTGAAATTGCCGCGGCCGCGATTTCCATCACGAAAATAGAGAAAACTAAAAGGCGTAGGGCAACGATTTAGGTGTCGTCAGAAAGAGGAGAAAGAGAGCTTTAAAATGATATCCATCTTTCCATAGTTATATTGTATTACACAGGGCGACTTTTTGTCAAAGTCAGCAGCTGCATTCAGCAGAATGGAGCTGCTGACACTGGGGAAAGTGTCGTCCTGTGTAATACAATATAACTATGGCTTGATGGATATCATTTTAAAGCTCTCTTTCTCCTCTTTCTGACGACACCTAAATCATTGCCCTACACCTTTTAGTTTTCTCTATTTTCGCGATCGAAATTGCGGCCGCGGCAATTTCAATCGCGAAAATAGCAAAAACTAAAAGACGTAGGGTGGTGGTTTATATATCATTGGAAAGAGGAGAAAGAGAGCTTTAAAATGATGTGCATCTTTCCATAGTTTCTGCACTGCTCGGAGTCCCTTTAAATCCTAATAATAGTGGGGGAGATTTATCAACGCATTACCGACAGTTTTTACTTCTTAATCTGTTCTAACCAGCAGGGAGAACAGTTCTGCATGATAATAAGAACCTTCTTAACTCCTAGTAATAGTGGCAGTTTAGTGTGGATTTCTAGAGCTGCACTACAGTTAAGAGAAGTGCAGATCCATCCCTAAACTGGCGCAGATTAAAGCGGTATCGTCACCATAAAAATCAAATTTCATCAGCAACTGGTCTTAGTGTATTAAGTGATAAAGATGCTAATCCTGCATTCAAAACTTTCAAAACTTTTTCTGCTGTTATGATTTGGAGTTATCACATACTTAAGGAACACTGGCCCTTCAGCAGTCGTGCCAAAGGATTGCATGCTGGGGGTTCTTGTTATCTATAATCTATTCCTCCTCTTCCCTTTATTTCCCTGCCAGCTTCTTATCTGAAACCTAATCCCCTACTCACTTGTGTTTACAAGCAAGGTGTGAGAAACCGCGGAGAAGCCGCCGTGCAGACTGGCGGCAGGGCGGTGGATTCCACGTCCAGCGCGGCGGTTTGCACGCAGCAGCATGTGGCTGGTGTGGCTGGGCCTAGTAGTGCACACAGTTTGAGAAATACGCGCGCGCGCGCGGAGAGGCAGAACCTTTATGGCAAATGAGGAAAGATCTCGGTGCGAGCGGTGATTGGTTGATCAGCGGTGGGTGGCGCTGCTGAACCACTCGCATATATTCTTGCTGCTTGCCAGTCTCAGGTTGTCTGCCGTTGCGAACACTTACATGGAAGCACTCAGACCTTAGTCAGATCCTACAGTGTGTTTGAACCAGGAGGACCTGGGAATTCACACTGAGCCAGATTTCTTCTGTTATCATACTGTTATTCTTCAGACTAGTTCCAGGGTGTCGAGACCACGGACCTCACACCCAAGATTAGGGACTTTGTGTTATCATATTGTTATACTTCAGACTAGTTCCAGGGTGTTGAGACCATGGACCTCACACCCAAGACTAGGGACTTGTGTTATCATATTATACTCCAGACTAGTTCCAGGGTGTAGATACCACGGACCTCACACCCAAGACTAGGCATTGATATCTGTTATGACCTACTGCTTTTCTGACTATCCCTCTGCCTTCTGATTCGGTACCTTCGCACATCTGATTATTTGTTGCCAAAACCCGGCCTGCATTTGGATACCGAATCAGCCTTCTGTCTTTGTACCTTGCCTGTCCGTGTGTTGCCGACCTGGCTTGCCCGACCTTGAGAGCTATCTCTCTCTTTAAGAGATAGTCTTGGGAGGTCTCAGGCTGCTCAGTAGCAGTGTTGTCCATACTGCCAAGGACCACCTGCTCATCAGCTGGTTTACTCAAAGTTATTACTGTTGCACCAAACACTCACTCTACATTCAGGTGTCCAGAGGTTAGCAATATATCTGTATTATTGGTGATTCTGCAGCTCATCCATAATCAGGTATATATCTGTATTCTTGGTGATACTGCAGATCACCAATAATCAGATTCTCTCTGTGTGCTGACACTGATCGTTACACAAGGCTGAGGTGATTGGACGAGACATGAAAAAAAGTAAAGGGCAGAAATGACATCACGAGTTAGCCTTAACTGTGGGCAAAAGACATGGCCCCCACCAGGAACAGAATTCTCGTAATTTACTATATAACATTCACTGAAATCAAAACGTGGACAGTATAATGCATGTGTTATGTAAGTAGATCAAGTATTTATTTACTTATATATGTGTTTTTTTCCCTGGCATAGTATGGCTGATCCTACTGCTTTAAGAAGTGCTTGAAAGCAGTTCTACAGCTGTACAACCGGCAGGCTAGACATGATTGCAGAGTGCAGGCTAGACATAATTTGTGATGTGCCCCTCCCACCTGCTGAATTCCTCCTCAAAGCCTGCTGCTATCAATACAGCAGGTGTGTTGGTTACCTCAGCAACAGCAATTCCCCTCACACAATGTACTGTCTGAGAGACCTTCCTAATGCCTCCTATTATACAACAGTTTTAGAAGGAATCTGCACTATCTAATGATTTCTTAAGATGCCTGAGACAGTTCTGCACTGATTTCTAAAAACCTACTAATATTTTGTTTAAGAGACTCTTGATAAACCTGGCCCAGTGTTACTGTGAGCTGTACAGATGCGTCATTACCTTGAGCTCTGTTCCTATGGATGGGGGAGGAGAGACAATGGCACAGCACATGAAGAAGAGGCTTTGGGCAGGTGGAGTGAGTAAGGGAATAATAGGATTGGTCTGTGCTTGACAGAGTCGATCCTACGTATTGGGGTCACCATATACTTGTAAGATTATCAGTAGAGATGACTACAACCACCATCTAGCAACGGTGCAAGGCTTTAGGGTTATGCTGGGCTAATCCAGGCATCCATTAAAGAGAACCTGAAGCAAAAAAAAATCTTATGATATAATGAATTGTATGTGTAGTAAGCATAATTAGTAGTAGCAAAGAAAAGAGTCTCATATTTTTAATTTCAGTTATACATCTTTTTTTTTTTTTATAACATTCTGTCACAGTTGCAACTTTAAAACCACACTTTGTATTTTAAGCTATAAAACAAAGCATAAATAGTGATCATTTGAACTTTTTTGCAGTAAAATCTTTTCTTACTGTCTCTCACTGTTTCTTGGCTGGTTAAAGAGGAACTCCAGTGAACATTTTAGTGTTGGCAGGTGATGCAGCTGCTGCATGGTTTTTGGCAGTTGGAGACAGCTGTAACAGCTATTTTCCACAATGCAGCAAGGTTCACAGACAGGAACCTGCCCCAAAAAGTACGTACTTTTCTTATGGGAGTGGTTTCTTGTGGGAGGGGTTTCACCACAATATCAGCCATACAGCACCCCCTGATGGTCTGTTTGTGAAAAGGAATCGATTTCTCATGTAAAAGGAGGTATCAGCTACTGATTGGGATAAAGTTAAATTTTTGGTCAGAGTTTATCTTTAAGTGCTTCAGAAAACAGGACTGTATTCAACCCAGTGGGTTTTTTTTAATCCCTTCTTGTACTGGAAAACAATGAGACTCTTATCTTTGCTACTAATGTTTATTTCCCTAGCTGTACTACACATACAATTCACTATCTCATGAATTTATTTTCGTTTCAGATTTGCTTTAAAAGAATATTCACTCAGTTTACCCTTCTGCTACATAGATGTAGTAAGATAGTTCAATCAAGATTGTATCACCAATGGGCACCTTTTAGGTACTGAAAAATATCTGCACAGCTGGATAATATATAAACTCCATGTATATAGGAATGTGCTGGACTAGTATCACAGGAACTGCAAGGCATTAAACCTAATCACTGTACTGCCATGCAGTCATGTAACATCATACACATTTCAACTTGCTTTATGTTGCAGCAGTTTCATTTTCACAATCCCTGTATGATACCCATTTGTGACAGGCGCGCTGTAATGATGTTGCAGCCCTAATAGGAATAGTTCATGCATGACCAAGAAGATAGAGGTTGGAGTAAATGTGCCATTTGAAACTGACTGTTCATTTTTGTATTCATGAAAAATGTTTGAAATCTTAGAGAACGGATCCCTGCAACCCACCGAGGCCACCAGAAAAATTGTGAACTGTAATCTTTTTCTTCTTCATCTTCCATCAAAGACACTGTTTCACACATATCTGCTTTGCCAAATTAAGACAATTAACTGAGCTTTTTACAATACATATTATGATTCCAATGCAAATGGAAGTACTGTGTCAGTGTTGTCAGTATATGTATATTTATGAAATGAAAGTGTTATACGATGACTAAAAGAGGAACTCCAGTGAAAATAATGTGGTAAAAAAAGTGCTACATTTTTTACCATAATTATGTATAAATGATTTAGTCAGTGTTTGCTCATTGTAAAATCTTTCCTCTCCCAGATTTACATTCTGTCATTTATTACATGGTGACATTTTTACTGTGGGCAGGTTATGTAGCTGCTCCTAGCTGTTTTGGCTGTTAGAGACAGCTGTAAACAGCTAATTCCTGTCTGTGAACATTGTTTCATTGTGGCAGTTTGCCCAGAGTACCGCGGTACTCAGAGCTTCTTGTTGGAGGGGTTTCAGCACAAAATCAGTCATACAGCGCCCCCTGATGGTCTGTTTGTGAACATCATTATATTTCTCATGTAAAAGGGGGTATAAGCTACTGATTGGGATAAAGTTCAATTCTAGGTTGGAGTTTCTCTTTAATATGTATATTTTAGATGCTACAAGTAGGTAGAAAAAAACTAAGTCTTGTAAAAGTAATACCTTTGAATGGCTAACTGATAAAGTTAAATAATGTAAGCTTTCTGAGATCTAGTCCACTTCTTCAGGCATATTTCCAGATGTTAGGTGTAGTAAAACACTGATGCCGATACTATATTCAGATGCTACAAGTGTAAGGGCTCTTTTACATGAGTGGCTGGACTGTGTGGACTGGTTGCCTTGCAGTTACACTGCTGATTAGCAGGGGGTCGAGTGTCATTTAGTTGCTGAGTAATGCAACCGAATGGCATACTTTGCAATCACTGCTTTGTCAACAACTGACCTACTATGCAGTTATGATGCTGAGGAAAACCTCTGCTTGTAATGTCTAGTGTTTGGCTGCCATCCACTATCGCTTCTAAATGTTTGCGGTAATTGATCAGTAGTGCCCATTAATGGCCAAATTCCCGCTAACCACTCAGATCGATGGAATCAATGACATAAACATGGTTCCATTAATATGATCAAATTAGCTAGCGGAAATTGGGCCCTTAATGGACTCGACCGATTGTTTCTGATCGATTATCACATCAATCAAAAACTATAGTGGATGGCAGCTAAAGACATATCTAAAGGGGTGCAGGCATGGCTCATGCCATGGATGCCACAGCACCATGGGCGCTATGGCTGCCCCTGTGCTGCGCCCCATGTCTGCCCCTGTGATGTGCTGCCATGCTTGCCTTGGTGCCTCCTGGGCATTCAGACCTCAGATCAGATTTTTTCTGTTATTTGGGGAACAATGCTACTTAATTTATGTAAGGCAAACTTGGCTTAGCGTTAGAAAAGAGGACAGAGAGAGAGGGAATAAAAGAGATATCCCCCCCCCCCCTAAAAAAAACCCCTTAAATTTCCTGAGCAAAAAAGACAGGCAATCATAACACATGTACAAGAGAAAGGATGCTATTTTTATAGGGGAAGGGGGCTCTGTCGGGTGGGCAATTTCAGTGCTTGCCATATATTACCCAGATACACCTCTGAGCCAAACAATCCTTTGGCTACTGGATTGTATTGTTAATAGGCACCTTAATGTACAGTACAAGCACCCTACCACTCCCTGTGTCAACATGCTTTCAGCTGCCTCCAAGCATCCAGTAGTTTAACTGGAGCAGCAGACAGGTTGTGGAAGCACCACTGTCAACAGCCTGCATGAATGAACCTAAAAAAAAATAGAATAGTACAACCTTGAAGCGTACTTAAAGTAAAAAAAGACAGAGCCTTTCTTAAAGTGGAGCTGAACTCTTGCACAGGACAGAAGGAAAACATAGAAAATGCCACCCTGTATGGATTTAGAGAGTTAAGCAAGTCTAATCCCAGGGCTGTATCTATTAAGAGGCACCCGTGGGCCAGTGCCATGGGCGGGTCCTCGGGGGGGGGGGGGCGGCCACCTATAGTTCATTTATTCATTTTGTTTTTCTTTTTTTTTTAATGTCTTAATAAAAAAAAATATTTTTTTGTTTTTGTTCGGGGCGGGTGGGGTGGGGGGTGGGGGGTGGGGGGGGGGGGGGGTGGGGGGAGCGGCGGAGAGCACACCTGCAGATGGAGGAGAACTCGCTCACCCCCGCCCTCCAGCAGAGTGGCAGCGGCCGGCCAGGACGTGATCCTGAACTCTGCATGCCGCCGCCTGGTCTAGTGACGTCACTAGACCAGGCGGCGGCATGCAGAGTTCAGGATCACGTCCTGGCCAACCGCTGCCAATCTGCTGGAGGGCGGGTGAGCGAGTCAGGAAAAGCCCGGGAGACACGCGAAGGTGCCGCTGGCAAGAAGACTTGAGTCGCCGGTGCAGCCCAGCTACCCAGCCCAGCCAGGAGCCAGCTCGCCCAGCTAAACAGCCCAGTGCCTGCTCGCCCAGCCAGGTACCCAGTCAGCCCGCTGCCCCGCATGCCCAGCCAGGTACCCAGCCAGCCCGCTGCCCAGCCAGGTACCCAGCCAGCCCGCATGCTCAGCCAGGTACCCAGCCAACTGCCTGCATGCCCAGCTAGGTACCCAGCCAGCCTGCTGCCCAGCCAGGTACCCGGCCAGCCCGCATGCCCAGCCAGGTACCCAGCCCGCATGCCCAGCCAGGTACCCAGCCAGGTACCCGGCCAGCCTGAATACCCAGCCAGGTACCCACCCCACTGCCCGCATGCCCAGCTAGGTACCCAGCTAGCCCACTGCCCAGCCAGGTACCCAGCCCACTGCCCGCATGCCCAGCCAGGTACCCAGCCCACTGTTCGCATGCCCAGCCAGGTACCCAGCCAGCCTGCTGCCCAGCCAAGTACCCAGCCAGCCCGCATTCCCAGCCAGGTACCCAGCCAGCCAGCATGCCCAGCCAGGTACCCAGCCAGCCCGCATGCCCAGCCAGGTACCCAGCCAGCCCGCTGCCCAGCCAGGTACCCAGCCAGCCCGCTGTCCAGCCAGGTACCCAGCCAGCCTGAATGCCCAGCCAGGTACCCAGCAAGCCTGCATGCCCAGCCAGGTACCCAGCCAGCCTGCTACCCGGCCAGGTACCCAGCCAGCCCGCATGCCCAGCCAGGTACCCAGCCAGCCTGCATGCCCAGCCAGGTACCCAGCCAGCCCGCATGCCTAGCCAGGTACCCAGCCCACTGCCCGCATGCCCAGCCAGGTACCCAGCCAGCCTGCTGCCCAGCCAGGTACCCGGCCAGCCCGCATGCCCAGCCAGGTACCCAGCCCACTGCCCGCATGCCCAGCCAGGTACCCAGCCAGCCCGCATGACCAGCCAGATACCCAGCCAGCCCGCATGCCCAGCCAGGTACCCAGCCAGCCCGCATGCCCAGCCAGGTACCCAGCCCACTGCCCGCATGCCGAGCCAGGTAGCCAGCCAGCCTGCTGCCCAGCCAGGTACCCGGCCAGCCTGCATGCCCAGCCAGGTACCCAGCCCACTGCCCGCATGCCCAGCCAGGTACCTAGCCTGCCCGCTGCCCAGCCAGGTTCCCAGCCAGCCCGCATGCCCAGCCAGGTACCCAGCCCACTGCCCGCATGCCCAGCCAGCCCGCATGCCCAGCCAGGTACCCAGCCAGCCCGCATGCCCAGCCAGGTACCCAGCCAGCCCACTGCCCGCATGCCCAGCCAGGTACCCAGCCAGCCCACTGCCCGCATGCACAGCCAGGTACCCAGCCAGGTACCCAGCCAGCCCGCATGCCCAGCCAGGTACCCAGCCAGCCCACTGCCCGCTTGCCCATCTACCCAGCCTGCCTGCTTGCCCAGCTAGGTACCCAGCCAGCCCACTGCCTGCTCGCCCAGCCAGGTACCTAGCCAGCACACTGCCCACTCGCCCAGCCAGGTACCCAGCCAGCCCACTGCCCGCTCGCCCAGCTAGGTACCCAGCCAGCCCACTGCTTGCTCACCCAGCTACCCAGCCAGCCCACTGCTCACTCGCCCAGCCAGGTACTCAGCCAGCCCACTGGTGTTATGCTGCCCACTGTGTGATTTACTACTGAAATGTTGTCCACATTGAGATTATTTTTTGCTGAATAGTTGCACTCATTGCGATTATTTTCTGGTGAAATGTTGCCCACATTGTGATTATTCTCTGCTGAAATGTTGCACTCATTGCGATTTTTTTCTGGTGAAATGTTGCCCACATTGCGATTATTCTGTGCTGGAATGTTGCACTCGTGATTATTTTCTGGTGAAATGTTGCACACATTGCGATTATTCTCTGCTGAAATGTTGCACTCATTGTGATTATTTTCTGGTGAAATGTTGCCCACATTGCGGTTATTCTGTGCTGGAATGTTGCACTCATTGCGATTATTTTCTGGTGAAATGTTGCCCACATTGCGATTATTCTCTGCTGAAATGTTGCACTCATTGGGGGGGGGGGGGGCATCCAAATTTTCGCCAGGGGGCCCAGTGATTTCTAGTTACGCCCCTGACTACTACCTAAACTGGGGATACCTATAGACCTGGCTATTTATACTGGGGACACCTATAGTATGTCTACATTTGGACACCTATAGACCTGGCTACTTTATACTGTACTTATACTAATTATTTATATAGTGCCAACATATTATGCAGTGCTGTACAGAGTATGTATTGTTTTGTCACTAACTGTCCAACAGATAGGCTCACAATCTAATCCCTACCATAGTCATATGTGTATGTAAGTATCGTAGTCTAGGGCCTATTTTTAGGGGGAAGCCAATTAACTTATCTGTATCGTATGTTATTGGGATGTGGGAGGAAACCAGAGTGTCTTAAGGAAACCCACACAGACACAGGGAGAACATACAAACTCCTTGCAGATGTTGACCTGGCTGGATTGGAACCGGGAACCCAGCGCTGCAAGGCGAGAGCGCTAAACACTACGCCACCATGCTGCCATACTACTGTACTATATTGTACTGCCATCTTCAGCAGTACTTCACAGAGTACGTAGTCATGTCACTGACTATCCTCTGAGAAGCGTACAATCTAATCCTGCCATAGTCTAATGTCCTACCATATTATTATGTATTTATATAGCACTGGCATCTTCTGAAGCACTTTGCAGAGAACATAGTCATGTTACTGACTTTTCTCAGGGGAGCTCACAATCTAATACCTACCACTATGTTGTGCGGGAGAACACTGGCTAATGTGTGGGGTTTTTTTTTTGGGGGGGGGGGGGAACATTGCCTACTTGCTTCTTTAGGGTCACTTTACTCATACCCGGGGAGAAAACACGGCCCCACTGACTTTGGCCTGCACTCTTACTAGGAAATTTTAATTGGTCACACCCACCCACTGTGTTATGGACATGCCCACTGCACTCTGTGGCCACACCCATTTTTTGCCGAGTCCTCCTGGGGGGGGGGGGGGGGGGGGCGCCGTAGGTTTGGGGTGCCTAGGGGAGCCCAAACCCTAAATACAGCCCTGTCTAATTCCCTCTCCTCTGTGTCATCACAGGAATCTCAGCAGCAGCTAATTTGTAAACACAGGATGTCAGGCCCAGGTTTACATCACGGGAGCCTAAAGGGCACAGATGTCCTAGCACCCTAGACTTCACTCTTCATGAACCTACAAACCCCCACCGAACTGCACTGCAAGTGTGCTGGCTGGTCCAGCTGTCACTGCTCCCCTTTGTTGCATGCCTGGCATAAGTAACAACAGCTTTCCCTTAGTATTAGGTAGCCAGTGGTGCCCCCAAGCAGTGGCGTACCTAGGGAATTTGACACCCGGTGCTGGTTATTATAAGACACCCTCCACCCCGCTGTCCCCCATCCCTCCTTCTAGCCAGGGGTGTTGTAGGATCCTGGAAGATCTGGGGCACCCCTGGGCACTAGTGTAGGCTAATAAATAAAGTGCACGCAAAAAAAAAACAAAAAACGTGACCATGTATGTAGTAAATGTGGACGTGGTAATGGGTGGGGCCAAATGTACATGAACTTAACGGCAGCATGTCTTAGGCACTGGGTCTGAACAACAAAAAACAATGAAGTCCCCTGTGGCCTGGCTGATGGTGATGTTGAGCCCTGGCTGGTGATGATGCATGCTGGCTGGCTAGGGGTGATGCATTGGCCTGGCTGGTGATGCTGTGGCCTGGCTGGTGGTGATGCTGTGGCCTGGCTGGTGATGATGATGCTGGCTGGCGGTGATGTTGTGGCCTGGCTGGCGGTGATGCTGTGGCCTCGCTGGCGGTGATGCTGAGGCCTGGCTGGCAGTGATGCTGAGGCCTGGCTGGCAGTGATGCTGAGGCCTGGCTGGCAGTGATGCTGGGCTGGCCTGGCTGACAGTGATGCTGTGGCCTGGATGGCTGTGATGCTGTGGCCTGGCCGGCGGTGATGCTGAGGCCTAGCCGGCGGTGATGCTGAGGCCTGGCCGGAGGTGATGCTGAGGCCTGGCCGGCGGTGATGCTGAGGCCTGGCTGGCGGTGGTGCTGAGGCCTGGCTGACAATGATGCTGAGGCCTGGCTGGCGGTGATGCTGTGGCCTGGCTGGCGGTGATGCTGAGGCCTGGCTGGCTGGCTGGCGGTGATGCTGAGGCCTGGCTGGCGGTGATGCTGAGGCCTGGCTGGCGGTGATGCTGTGGCCTGGCTGGTGGTGATGCTGTGGCCTGGCTGGCGGTGATGCTGTGGCCTGGCTGGTGGTGATGCTGTGGCCTGGCTGGTGGTGATGCTGTGGTCTGGCTGGTGGTAATGCTGGGCTGGCCTGGCTGGTGGTGATGCTTGCCTGACTGGCGGTGATGCTGAGGCTTGGTTGGCGTTGATGGCCTCGCTAGCGGACATGCGGTGATGCTGTATTGATTAGTCAAACACACCAAGGAGATAGGAGCACGTAGAAACATGAATGGCAAGAAAAAAAACAACAACAAAAAACTGCTAGATAGTGCAGGGCAAAAGAAAAACCATCATACCAAAAGAAAGATAACCCAAACAAGTGAGATAGAAAACATCCTAACTCCTAATCAGTAGTGAAGGAGTTAATGAACAGTGAGAAACGAGAGGTCAGAGCTCCGGAGTGATTAGTAAAGGGGAGGAAACCACACAGATGAGCTTCTCTTACCTAGAAGAATTACAGGCATGTGCGCAGACTGAGGGAAGAGCTGTCACCATGATCCTCTTACCTGACTGACTCCTGCTTTTATTCTGCCCGCGCTGGCTGCAACTATCCAATCAGATGCAGCACAGCCAGGCAGACGTGACATCATCCAACAGGAGACTGACGGGGAGGAGAGGAAGCTGCATCTCCACCAATGGGGCAGCTGCAAATTCGTCCCTGGGCAGCCAATAGGAGGAGGAGGCAGTACATTCATCTTACTGAGCTGTGCGTACTTCTCAGTAACCTCCGCGGGGCACTTCAGTCTGCACTCCAAAGTGATATATTCGGGGGGCACCATTGCACAGAGTTCCAGAAAGTGCCCAGAATAAAAACCCCTAGCAACTCCCCTGCTTTTAGCGCTGCTCTTTTCCTACCATGGGGGGTCGTGGTGACACCCCCTTGGGTGTCAGACACCCGGGGCGCCACGCCCCCCTGCGCTCAATGGTAGGGACGCCACTGCCCCCAAGTATTAGGTAACTAGAGGTGCTGAAGGGAGATCTGGTTGAGTAACCTCTCATTTATGCTCTACTTGGGACTCATAGGAAAGAAGGGAGGGAGGCACTAGAGGAGAGGAGGTAGCCGCATTTCCATTATCATTCACCTGTAGGCATGTGCCTACAGTGCCTTATGGTAAATCCGACCCTGTAGGATGTTAACCCTATGTCTGCTTCCATGAAAGCAGGAAATAGACACACTGCAGATTTATTGCAGGATTTCTACCAGCTGTAACAAAGAAATGTTTCTATTTAAAGGTGTTGCTTACTTTTTAGAGCTGAGTGGATGTTCCGAGTTCAGGTCCGCTTTAATGACACAGGACTGTGGGTGGGTCTTAGGGTTAAATACCTACCTGATCTGACATAATTCAGCAAGACAGGTGATCGCTCTACCCCTTTGCAGAATTGTGTCTGTGGCAAGATTTTTTTTTAAAATCTCTGCTGAGGCTCTGGCCACGCCCATCTGCATAGCCATAGTCTGCCCCTAGTTCAACAGCCATGCCTCATTGGTGGCTGCCAAGTTTGGGGCAGGACACGCAAATGCAGGCAGAGGTTTACGGAGAGCTTCGGCAGACTTCAAAGACATGGCAGTGACTGTGTTTTCATGCGGGGGGTTATCCTATCTGTGTTAGATCAGGTAATGATTAAACCCTGAGATCCCCCAAATCCTGCAGCATTAAGTCAAAGCTTCTCATGACTAGCTCTGTCTTTTTACACTGGAGATAGTCACTGAAGCAAAAAATAAAACGTATAATATAATGATTTGTATGCGTGGTACGGATAAATAATAATAATTAGTAGCAAAGAAAAAGTCATATTTTTATTTTCAGTTATATAGCTTTTTTATAACATTGCATCACTCTAATATTTGCCGTTTACAAACTACACTTTGCATTTTAAACTATGAAACACAGCAGAGCTAATGACCCTTTGAATTACTCTGCAGTAAAATTGTATCTAAAGCTGTCTTTCCTTGTTTCTTTGATGTATAGGTGCGTCAGAAAATAGCATTGCTCTGACTAAATTAGTCAGAGAGCTCAGAGAAATGCTCTTTTGCATAGATAACAAGTGAAGTTTTTTAACACTTTGTGCACTGGAAACAATATGAGACTCATATCTGTCCTACTAATGTTCTATTTTATAGCTGTATTACACACACAATTCATTATATCATACGTTTATTTTCACTTCAGATTCCCCTTAAGCATGGCTAAACTGTTATGGTTAAATTGATATCTTATGTTCTCTGAACCATTTTCTTTCTTCTGAAAGTTAACCTCTTCTTGATAGCTATCCCTAAACTTCACCATTAAAATTATTCTCTTTTTCTCTTTTTTTTTTTAACCAAACTTACTTCTTAGAGCCTTACCTTAACTGTCTACTCCATAGTTACATAGGAATATATTCACAAAATTGCGGTAAGCAGAATAACATCTGTAAAATCTTACTGCATGGTGAGTAGAACATAATGCATTGCATGTGATGTATTGCATTACTCTCTACTCATCAAGACTTTATGCATGGTATTTTGTTTACCACAGTTGAGCAAATAGTTTGTCGAATAGGGACCTTTGTCTAATCCTAACCAACAACTTTAACCAATAATAACCTTCTGTCATCTGTTTCACCTACAGCATCCAACACCTAATCCTTCAATTCAATTCACTTTATTGTCATTGTGTAACACAACAAAATTACTTTTCATGACAACCATTCATCCTTTAGCCAACATTTCACATAGTGTTGCTAATCAATTCCAAGTTGACGATAGTCTCCATGTCAACGTATGCTTCAAGAATCTGCTCTGTTTCCACTACACGCAGAATGTATGCAGAAAAACTGACACCAATGAATCTATGGGCCTGTTTCCACTAAACACGTTTTTTCTGATGCAGATTTTTCCATAGGCATTCATTGGAGTCAGTTTTTCTGCATCCATTCTGCATTCAGTCTGCGTGTAGTGGAAACAGGCCCTTAGTGTACTGTACTACTGACACAGCTGGCCAAGTGAGGGAATAATCATATAACAAAATAGGATATTATTCTGTAGTTCTGCTGGTTGTGAGATGGCAATGTAAAAACAGAATTGTATTAACCTCCCTGGCGGTAAGCCCGAACTGAGTTCGGGCTATGCCGCCGGGAGGCACCGCTCAGGCCCCGCTGGGCCGATTTGCATAATTTTTTTTTGTTACACGCAGCTAGCACTTTGCTAGCTGCGTGTAACCTCCGATCGCCGCCGCTACCCGCCGATCCGCCGCTATACGCGTCGCCGCAGCCGCCCCCCCCCCAGACCCCGTGCGCTGCCTGGCCAATCAGTGCCAGGCAGCGCCGTGGGGTGGATCGGATTCCCCTTTGACGTCACGACGTCGATGACGTCGGTGACGTCATCCCGCCCCGTCGCCATGGCGACGGGGGAAGCCCTCCAAGAGATCCCGTTCTTTGAACGGGATCTCTTGATCTCTGATCGCCGAAGGCGATCGGAGGGGCTGGGGGGATGCCGCTCGGCAGCGGCTATCATGTAGCGAGACATGGGGCTTGATTCACAAAGCGGTGCAAAGTGTTTGCACGCCTGTGAAAAGCCCTTTATCACGCCTAAACTCAGTTTAGGAGTGATAAGAAGAAACTCGCGCGATCTCCCGCGCGCAAAGTTTTGCGCGCGTAGCGTACCGCGCTGCGCGCGCAGTGTGCCCTGCTTCGCGCGCAGCGTCCATTGAGCCCTATGGGACTTTGCGCGCGCAGCGCGGTGCGCTACGCGCGCAAAACGTTGCGCGCGGGAGCTTCGCGCGAAGAGCAGCACAAATCGGTGATAACTCAGCTATGCACCGCTTATCACGCCTAAAGTCTTTTAGGCGTGATAACTGAGTTATCACCGCTTTGTGAATCAAGCCCATTGTCTCGCTACATGAAAAAGAATTTTTTTTTTAAAAAAACGTATTTGCTGCCCCCTGGCGGATTTTAATAAACCGCCAGGGAGGTTAGCTAACTGCCATTGTGATGTTTTTACAGCACAACCTGCAGGAGATTACATGCAATAATAAACAAGGAAAGGTACAACATGTTAGTTTAACTGTACACATACACGGATACATTTTTTTTTTTTTTACATTTAGTTCTTGAGTTCTTCTTTAAAATGATAACATGACTTGACCTAAAGCTATGACCTTAGAAGGAAAAAGGTGGCATAATTTGTTTTTCTTTACAAAAAGTTCTATGCTGGAGTGGGCCCAAACATGATGCTTTTTATTCTACTGCCTGCCTTCAGTGCTCTTGTTTATGACCTTGCCGATAACAGTCACATGACAAAGCCTTTCGTTTTCATTTAAACACACTGATCTGGCAATTTTGTTAGTGCCTGTTAACAGTAATGGTATCAGGTCAATGAATACACAACTCTGAACTGGACATGGCCAATACTGTTTTTGTCAAGAGGTAGAATGTAGATATATAAGAAAACAGCTATCCCTCATTAAAGCAGTAGGATCAGCCATACTATGCCAGGGAAAAAAAACATATATATAAGTAGATAAATACTTGATCTACTTACATAACACATGTATTATACTGTCCACGTTTTGATTTCAGTATATGTTAGTAAGTAAATTACGAGAATTCTGTTAGTGGTGGGGGCCATGTCTTTTGCCCATAGTGAAGACTAACTCGTGATGTCATTTCTGCCCTTTACTTTTTTTCTTGTCTTCTCCAATCGCTGAGTCACCTCAGCCTTGCTTGTAAACACAAGTGAGTAGGGAATTAGGTTTCAGATAAGCAGCTGGCAGGGAAATAAAGGGAAGAGGAGGAATAGATTATAGATAAGAACCCCCAGCATGCGATTCTTTGGCAACGACTACTAAAGGGCCAGTGCTCCTTAAGTATGTTATAACTCCAAATCATAACAGCAGAAAAAAGTTTTGAATGCAGGATTAGCACCTTTATCACTTAATACACTCAGACCAGTTGCTGTTGAAATTTGATTTTTATCTTTAAGGGAAAACTCACTAATATATCAAATTAAAAATTGGATTTTTTGTTGTTGTAGAATTGATCATTTTAAACAGAATCGTTATTAAGTAAACAATCTGGTTTGTCAAGAACGAGTTTTATTACAATTTGCAATTATAAACAGATAGAAATATTGGTGTGTCTTTTTTTCCTTTTATTTAGCAATTATGCTGGTTGACTGCCTTTGCATTCATCAGCAAAGAGCTATGAGAGGTTTGGTTTGTTTCTTCACAATATATTTTGTTTTCACATAAATGGTATCTCCTTTACATATTTATTCTTTAGAGTTAATGTTGGTGTATTTAGTATTCTGCATCTGATTGTACAGCTACACAAGGCAAAATGCTCCTGCTAATCTTCTTAGAGTTGTCACATTGCATTAAGTGGTCAAATCCAGCGATCTGGAATAGCAGTCAAAGGTTGTTTACGTCTGACCCAGACTAATGAAAGGACCTACTATACATAGCCTGGAGATAAATTTGGAGTTTGGCTTGAACTACAGCCATTTGTAGAACAGTCAATGAAACAGGTTGATTGGGACATAGCTCTAAGTTTAGTTCTCCAGCAGTTCTGCAGCATGTCATTTTATTTACAGGACAAAATTGCATTGAACTTTTTTATTTGTGGTCAGAAAACTCAACAACAATTCTCACTATGACCTAATATATCCCACCTTTCTGCACCATTGGTAAATCTTATTATAGTTACATCACTGATGTGTTTCTTGACAAAGGTTAATAGAACAATGCCTTTGAGGGAAGAGAGGGGGAAATGTTGAAGATCATATAAAAGATCATATAAAAGAACAAGAATTTGTTACTTACGCCTTCATCTTTTTAACTGTTGTTGCCACATTTAAGCCCAGAGGCGCTGGAAATACTCTGGGCTTACTCTGTGAAAAGGGAGAAGATGGTTTGCAGTGGCAAAGCTAAAGCTGTACATGGCAAAGCTACACATTGTATTCATATAATAAACTCTAAATAAAAAAAAGTTTGTTTTTTAATAATGCCAAAATCTAAGAAAATTAACCACATATGCTATGTTTGATGGATACTTACAATCTGTCTGTGATATACTAACTAATTCAATATGACAAGCATTGTTAGAAGGATCAAGGTTCACCACCCTCTGTGACGTCATCTGTGAAGTAACTAGTATTCTGTTTCATTTTTGGTTACTGTACTAATAAGAAACTGTAGTATGTTTCTGCTAGTACAGTGAGGGCACGCAAGGAAATCCTACTCCCTGAACCTCCACTCCATGCTTATGTAATCTTTAAAAAAAATACCATTTTGATCCAGCTGAACACTTTTTCAATAAAGAGATATATAGCTCCAGGTCATTTAAGTTTTTAAAGAGGTTTTATCAAGAGACAAAGGCAGCTTAAACCTTAAAGCACATTTGAATCACTCTTTTTTTTCTTTAAAGACAGATACTTACCTAAGGAGTGTCAAGGCTCTGGGTCCTATAGAGACTTCCTTCTGCTCTCCCGATGCCCTCTTGCAGCAGCAGCTCCTCCATTTAAATCCCTCACTGCGGGGGACTTCGGAAGTCTTCGGGAGCCAAGTCCTCCCGAAGACAGGCAGCTCCATACTGCACACGCATGAGTCCACGTAAGAGAGGGCACAATATGGAACATTCAGGCTCCCGGAGAATTCCAAAGCCTTCCTTCGGTGGTGGACACAGCAGTAGTTGACCATATTGGTTGAATACTGCTACAGGGGATCTTGTACTGGACCGGGGACTAGGAGAGGAAAGGGAAGGCTCTATAGGACCCAGAGCCTTCCCTCCCCTTAGGTAAGTATCTGGCTTTTTTTTAAATGGTTCCCATTGAGTTTAAGGCCAGTTTTACATCTAGCCATTGCGTTGCGATACTCTCCCCCTATGGCATCACACTGCACAGTCATATGCATAGCACTGTCTGCCACACACCCCTCACCTTCCATTCGCCTCCCTTTGCCCAGTGACGTACTCCCTGCTGGACAGGAAATATGTCACTGGGATTCCTGAGCTTCCCTGTCGTATTCACGTTATTCCGCACACTGCCGCCAACAAATATAAAATCCTGGCCTCACCCATTGACTTCCTCTCCTGATGCTGAGTCACCACAGAAGTCTAATGGTAATGCGCTATTGACTTCGGGAACTTCCAGCGTGACATAGTTAGTGTGTAAGGCCCCATTGCCTTGCATTGTCATTGCTTTACCCAGCGGGGCCTAAAGCAAACCTGCACTGAAAAAAACTCAAGATATAGTTAATTGTAAATGTTGTAGCAATGATATATAGAACTTTCCCTGTGTCTCATGTTTTGATTTTCATTTCAAGGTATTACATTTTTACTTAAATTGTTTACAACTGTCATGCCAGTGTGATTTTCATGAAAAGGTTCTGACTGGCACAACATGGTTCCTTCCAGAGGATGACTTTTGATTGAACGGGGTTCTGCATGCATCTCTCTCCAGATGATTGGCTTTTGTACCAAAAAATGGGGTTGATCCCTTAAATATTGTTAAAACTGCTGTGCTTTTGTAGCACATGAAATCTCTACAGATATTTATGCCAGCTATGCACAAATAGCACAACCTGCATTAGCTAAGTAATGCATTGTTAAGGTGAATGTAATGGATGTCGGAGACACCGCCGGACTGACAGCGAGGCTGCTGGAGCCGCGTTCAGACCGGCGGTTTCTCCGCAACAGCAGCGTGCGCCTGTTTTGTCTGAGCCTAGTAGTGCACACAGATGGAGAGCTACGCTCGCGCTAACAGACAAGCTCTTTATGCCAAGAGGAGAAGGATCAGCTGATCTGGACGATCAGCTGATCCCAGCGCAGCAGGTGATTGGCTGAATGGGACTGGGCGGCGCTGAGGAGCGCGCTGCTATATATACTTCTTCCCTGTCAGTTGCCGGTTGTCTGCCGTTGCAAATGCTTACGTGTTAGCACTCAGACCTTAGTCAGATCTAGTGTTGGGCGAACAGTGTTCGCCACTGTTCGGGTTCTGCAGAACATCACCCTGTTCGGGTGATGTTCGAGTTCGGCCGAACACCTGACGGTGCTCGGCCAAACCGTTCGGCCATATGGCCGAACTAAGAGCGCATGGCCGAACGTTCCCCGAACGTTCGGCTAGCGCTGTGATTGGCCGAACGGGTCACGTGGTTCGGACCCGAACGCGCTCTGATTGGCCGAACGGTCACGTGGTTCGGGTAAATAAATACCCGAACCACGTCATATCTCCGCCATTTGTCTGTGGGTTTAGCTTTGGGTAGGCAGGCAGGGTAGTTCGCGCTCCAGCCACGCTAGCCAGGGTCCCCCCTGTCATTGTGTCACTGCTGGGAACAGTAGTACACCGCTTGCTCAGCCACACTATATAGCATTCTGTTTACTGCCACTCTGTGTACCTCGCTCAGCCACACTATATAGCATTCTGTTTACTGCCACTCTGTGTCTGCTGGGAATAGTAGTACACCGCTTGCTCAGCCACACTATATAGCATTCTGTTTACTGCCACTCTGTGTACCTCGCTCAGCCACACTATATAGCATTCTGTTTACTGCCACTCTGTGTCTGCTGGGAATAGTGGTACACCGCTCGCTCAGCCACACTATATAGCATTCTGTTCACTGTTCTGTGTCTGCTTGGAATAGTGGTACACCGCTCGCTCAGCCACACTATATAGCATTCTGTTTACTGTTCTGTGTCTGCTGGGAATAGTGGTACACCGCTCGCTCAGCCACACTATATAGCATTCTGTTTACTGTTCTGTGTCTGCTGGGAATAGTGGTACACCGCTCGCTCAGCCACACTATATAGCATTCTGTGCACTGTTCTGTGTCTGCTGGGAATAGTGGTACACCGCTCGCTCAGCCACACTATATAGCATTCTGTTCACTGTTCTGTGTCTGCTGGGAATAGTGGTACACCGCTCGCTCAGCCACACTATATAGCATTCTGTTTACTGTTCTGTGTCTGCTGGGAATAGTGGTACACCGCTCGCTCATCCACACTATATAGCATTCTGTTCACTGTTCTGTGTCTGCTGGGAATAGTGGTACACCGCCCGCTCAGCCACACTATATAGCATTCTGTTCACTGTTCTGTGTCTGCTGGGAATAGTGGTACACCGCTCGCTCAGCCACACTATATAGCATTCTGTTCACTGTTCTGTGTCTGCTGGGAACAGTAGTACACCGCTCGCTCAGCCAGAGTATATAGCATTGTGTTTACTGCCACTCTGTGTACACCGCTCAGCCAGACTATATACCATTGTTTACTGACACTCTGTGTACACCGCTCAGCCAGACTATATACCATTGTTTACTGACACTCTGTGTACACCGCTCAGCCAGACTATATACCATTGTTTACTGCCACTCTGATTCTGCTGGGAACAGTAGTACACCGCTCGCTCAGCCAGACTATATAGCATTGTGTTTACTGCCACTCTGTGTACACCGCTCAGCCAGACTATATACCATTGTTTACTGACACTCTGTGTACACCGCTCAGCCAGACTATATACCATTGTTTACTGAAACTCTGTGTACACCGCTCAGCCAGACTATATACCATTGTTTACTGACACTCTGATTCTGCTGGGAACAGTAGTACACCGCTCGCTCAGCCAGACTATATACCATTGTTTACTGACACTATATAGCAGACTATATAGCATTGTGTGTACACCGCTCAGCCAGACTATATACCATTGTTTACTGACACTCTGTGTACACCGCTCAGCCAGACTATATACCATTGTTTACTGCCACTCTGATTCTGCTGGGAACAGTAGTACACCGCTCGCTCAGCCAGACTATATACCATTGTTTACTGACACTCTGTGTACACCGCTCAGCCAGACTATATACCATTGTTTACTGCCACTCTGATTCTGCTGGGAACAGTAGTACACCGCTCGCTCAGCCAGACTATATACCATTGTTTACTGACACTATATAGCAGACTATATAGCATTGTGTGTACACCGCTCAGCCAGACTATATACCATTGTTTACTGACACTCTGTGTACACCGCTCAGCCAGACTATATACCATTGTTTACTGCCACTCTGATTCTGCTGGGAACAGTAGTACACCGCTCGCTCAGCCAGACTATATACCATTGTTTACTGACACTCTGTGTACACCGCTCAGCCAGACTATATACCATTGTTTACTGCCACTCTGATTCTGCTGGGAACAGTAGTACACCGCTCGCTCAGCCAGACTATATAGCATTGTGTTTACTGCCACTCTGTGTACACCGCTCAGCCACACTATATAGCATTGCGTACTCTGCCAGTCAGTGTGTATATTGCTGGGATCAGTAATACTCCACTCACCGTCAACCACTATATGAGCTCAACATGAGTTCCCCAGAGACCTCCGCTGTGAGCAGCACTCCCAACAACAGCAACAGCCAACGCCCCACGCAAGCTATAACATCCACCCCAGCAGCCAGTGGTCAGCAGCAGCCCTCCCCGGAGGAGAACGTTGTGTCCATCAGTCCGTCGCCAGAGCGATTAATGAGGGCTGCCATTGAGGAGATGATGGGGCCTGATGTGGAGGAGGAGGTCTGGCTCAGGCCAGCATCCCAAGTTAATGTTGAGGACGATGAGGGGTCTGTGTCTGGGGATGTTGGGGTGGCAGAGGTGGTGGGTGGGTCAGACTCAGGAGAAGAGTTGTATGATGAGGATGATGATCGGGACCATCTGTATGTGCCTCAGAGTCCGACCCCGGAAAACATGTTGTATCGTGTGTTTAGGTACTAAAATCTGCGTTCCCTCCCAGTAGTGTTGGGCGAACAGTGTTTGCCACTGTTCGGGTTCTGCAGAACATCACCCTGTTCGGGGTGACTATATAGCAGACTATATAGCATTGTGTTTAATGCCACTCTGTGTACACGGCTCAGCCACACTATATAGCATTGTGTTTACTTCCACTCTGTGTCTGCTGGGAACAGTAGTACACCGCTCACCCGCCACTGTATAGCATTGTGCTCTGTGTCACTGCTGACAATAGTGGTACACCGCTCACCCACCACTGTATAGCATTTCTGTACTGCCACTGTACTGCTGCCAGTCAGCGTGTACTTTAAGGATAAGTGAAATGAGGAAGAAATCCGGTGAAAGAGGGAGGGGCAAGGGAAGAGGTGTTTCCCCTGACGGTTCACGTACAGGCCACAGGGGAGCACCCAAGAAAACCCACTCAATACTGCCCATGTTGTCCAGGACAACAACCCTCACAGATCCAAAAGAACAGGACCAGATAATTACTTGGATGACCTCTCAAGCGTCCAGCAGTGGGTTAAGCAGCACCAGCACATCACGCACGAGGTCCGAGTCCTCAGCCAGTTAAAGTCTGGGCTTTCTTTGAAGACTGCACTGAGGATGTTACCATGGCGATTTGCAAGGTGTGCAAGACCCGCCTGAGCAGGGGGAAAAGTATTAACAACCTCTCCACCACCAGCATGAGCCGCCACATTCTATCCAAACATCCCACTCTGTGGGCAAACGCGGCAGGACAGGGTACCACCAGCAACACTGCCTCCCTTGGGTTCACCAGACTCACCACCAGACCCGCCTCAGCAGCAGCAGTAGCCCAGCCATTGCGTGGTTCACAACATTCACAAACATCAGACGATGCTGACACTGTCACTTTCCGGACTAGTGCTCTTGAGGTCTCCCAGTGTTCATCAAACACAACAACCAACAGCCCTTCGGTGTGCAGCGCTACGGTTGAGTTGTCTGTCTCTGAGATGTTTGAGCACAAGAGGAAATTGCCAGCAAATGACCCCCGGGCCGTGGCAGTAACAGCCAGCCAGCATAGCCAAGCTTCTGGCCTGCGAAATGCTGCCATATCGAGTGGTGGAGACAAACAGCTTCAAGGGCATGATGTCAGTGGCCATCCCACGTTACGTTGTTCCCAGCCGCTACCACTTTGCGCGCTCTGCAGTGCCTGAGTTGCATGAGCACGTGGTCAGCTAAATAACCCGAAGCTTGAAGAATGCCGTTGCCTGCAAGGTTCACCTCACCACTGACACCTGGACGAGTGCGTTCGGCCAGGGTCGATACATCTCCCTTACCGCGCACTGGGTGAACCTTGTGGAGCCTGGCAGCGATTCCTCACCTGCTACGGCGCGGGTGTTGCCCACGCCGCAAACAGCTGGATAACAACAGCAGCACCTACCTCTCTGACTCCTTCTCCTCCAACGCATCTCAAAGCTGTACCTCATCCGGAAATGCTAACCCAGCACCAGCAGCAGTAGGATCGTGGAAGCAGTGCAGCACAGCTGTTGGCATGCGTCAGCAAGCGTTGCTGAAGCTGATCTGCCTTGGGGATAAGCAGCACACAGGGGAGGAAATTTGGAGGGGAATAAAGGAACAGACGGATTTGTGGCTGGCACCGCTGGACCTGAAACCGGGCATGACGCTAGACACCTGGCACGAACTGGCAATGTACGCAATAGAGGTGCTGGCTTGCCCGGCAGCCAGCGTTATGTCGGAACGCTGTTTCAGTGCTGCCGGAGGCATCATCACAGATCGGCGTATCCGCCTCTCCACAGAAAATGCAGACCGTCTGACTCAAATTAAAATGAATCAATCCTGGATTGGAAACGACTACGCAACACTCCTGGACCCCAACCAAGTAACATGACCGATGAACATCTGGGATGGTTTAGCGTTTCCGGTCCCTGTTTATTGAACCTCTCATCTGTATTACATTTATGACTGCATGGCGGCAAAAAGCATTGCTGCTATATCCGCACGCTTTTTGTCCTCATGCAAGGCCTGGGTTGTTGTGTCTCACAAAGCGTGGCCTTCTCCTCCTGCGCCTCCTCCTGTTCCATCACGTGTGCTGCTGCTGCTGCTGCTGCTGCTGCTGCTGGGTTACCGTTGCCGGTCCCTGTTTATGGAACCTCTTATCTTTATTACATTTATGACTACATGGCGGTACAAAGCATGCTATCCGCACGCTTTTTGTCCTTATGCAAGGCCTGGGTTGTTGTGTCTCACAAAGCGTGGCCTTCTCCTCCTGCGCCTCCTCCTGTTCCATCACGTGTGCTGCTGCTGCTGCTGCTGCTGCTGGGTTACCGTTGCCGGTCCCTGTTTATGGAACCTCTTATCTTTATTACATTTATGACTACATGGCGGTACAAAGCATGCTATCCGCACGCTTTTTGTCCTCATGCAAGGCCTGGGTTGTTGTGTCTCACAAAGCGTGGCCTTCTCCTCCTGCGCCTCCTCCTGTTCCATCACGTGTGCTGCTGCTGCTGCTGCTGCTGGGTTAGCGTTGCCGCGTGGTCCCTGTTTATTGAACCTCTTATCTTTATTACATTTATGACTACATGGCGGTACAAAGCATGCTATCCGCACGCTTTTTGTCCTCATGCAAGGCCTGGGTTGTTGTGTCTCACAAAGCGTGGCCTTCTCCTCCTGCGCCTCCTCCTGTTCCATCACGTGTGCTGCTGCTGGGTTAGCGTTGCCGCGTGGTCCCTGTTTATTGAACCACTTATCTTTATTACATTTATGACTGCATGGTGGTACAAAGCATGCTATCCGCACGCTTCTTGTCCTCATGCAAGGCCTGGGTTGTTGTGTCTCAAAGCGTGGCCTTCTCCTCCTGCGCCACCCTCCTCCTGTTCCATCACGTGTGCTGCTGCTGGGTTAGCATTACCGGTCCCTTTTCCTGGAACCTCTTATATGTATTACATTTATGACTGCATGCCGACAAAAAGCATGTTACCTGTGCAAAGAAAACAGACATTTCCCGCATTTAAAAGACAGTTTTCCCTTTGAAACTTTAAAATCGATTTTCTCAAAAACTATAAGCTCTTTTTGCTAAATTTTTTTTTCCTCTTGTACCCACTCCCAAGGTGCACATACCCTGTAAATTTGGGGTATGTAGCATGTAAGGAGGCTTTACAAACCACAAAAGTTCGGGTCCCCATTGACTTCCATTATGTTCGGAGTTCGGGTCGAACACCCGAACATCGCGGCCATGTTCGGCCTGTTCGGCCCGAACCCGAACATCTAGATGTTCGCCCAACACTAGTCAGATCCTTCAGTGTGGTTGAACCAGGTGGACCTGGGAATCCATACTTAGCCAGATCACTGTTCTACTATTGTGTTATACATCAGACTAGTTCCAGGGTGTTGAGACCACGGACCTCACACCCAAGACTAGGGATACTGTGTTATCATTGTGTTATACATCAGACTAGTTCCAGGGTGTTGAGACCACGGACCTCACACCCAAGACTAGGCCTATGCTTGATATCTGTTATGACCTATTGCTTTCCTGACCCTCCTTCTGCTCTCTGATTTGGTACCTATGCATATCTGATTACTTGTTGCCAACCCTGCCTGTCCTGGTTACCGAATCAGTCTTCTGTCTCTGTACCTTCTTTGCTCGTGTGTTACCGACCTGGCCTGACCGACCTCTCTCACTGTCTGCAGAGACTCCCTGTCTCTTAACCTCCTTGGCGGTCTGATTCTTTCCAGATTTTAGGGTCTAAAAGCGGTGCAATTTTTTTTCACTCTTTCAGACCCTAAAACCTGAAAAAAATCATTCTGGCACGGAGATCTGCAGCAAAATTAAAAAATGTTTTACCTTCCTGGGCTCCTGGACTGCAGTTTTCTCTTTGCCCACAAGATGGCGCTTGTGGGCAAAGAGAACTTCTCTATATTTCTCTAATATAGAGAAGTTCGTTTTCAATGTTAGCCCCGCCCCCGATGACGTCACGCTGCCACCACCGCTCTGCTGCCACCACCACGGCTGCGCTGCTCCAACTGGCTGCCGGGTCCCCGGAAGAATAGCGGGGACATGGGGGATCCCGGCGGCCAGGGAAAGACCCCACACTGCCGGGGAGAGAGGCTGGAGTCCCGCTGCGCAGCGAGATCGCGCGCGGGACTCCACAACTACAGGTAAAGCTCTGCAATGCCTACCCCGACCTGAGCTCGGGATCACCGATAGCAGCTGCTTTTTTCTACCCCGAGCTCAGGTCGGGAAAACCGGCAAGGAGGTTAAAGGGACCTCTCCGCAAATTCAGTCAGGGACTCCATCTCTTAGGTGTCCCTTGACTGCAGTAGAGTCTGATTCCCAGCAGTCAGGGAATCACAGGCTCATATACTGTCACACCAAACACTTACACTTTGTCAGGTGTCCAGAGGTTAGTTATACTTGTATTATTGGTGATTCTGCAGATCATCAATAATCAGGTATATATCTGTATTCTTGGTGATACTGCAGATCACCAATAATCAGATTCTCTCTGTGTGTTGACACCGATCGTTACGGTGAAACTCCAGACTAAAAATCTACTCAGCAGAACTGAAAAGGCTTGGTGTTTCTTTAACTGTTTCACAGCATCAGAACTTTGTTTTTCTTATAGAAGTCTCATTTTTAGCTGCATTTTTAGCTAAGCTCTGCCCCATTAAAGAAAACTGCCCAGGCTTTTTTCCCCTGATGCTGTGCAAAGCATGATGGGATTTCCTATGTTGTTTTTCACGTTGCCTAGCAACTGGGAGGGGTGATCAGGACACTACCAATGTACGCTACACAGGTAATGCAGGTTACACCATTTGTACAATGCATGTTATGTATCTGCACTGAGTATTGAAAAAATTGACATGTGCTGCTGCACGTGTAATTCTTATGCTATTCAGTAAATCAACCCCAATATCACATGATAATGTATTTTTTTCTTATAAAATATCAGCAAACACTGTTTTCACAGCCAAAGCAAAATCACAAAAAAAGTCCCAAACCCCTTATGTTGAGCATACATGCTGCATCATGCTGTAACATTTAACTCTATATGGTTAAAATTTAGTAGCTGTACTGTGTGTGAACATAATTAGGAATAGTTTCAAACATACTGGATATGTGCTCAGAATATGAGGAGTGTGCTCCTGCCTTATGGAAAGAATAACAACACAAATTACATCATTTAAGCTGTCACTAGAATCACAATAAATCTGTCCATCATGCTAATAATAAAATCAGTACACTTACTTTGCTTTATTTAAATGTGTTTGTGGGTGTTTTGCAGTTCCCCACACATCCTCACATTGCTCTGCTTGCATTTCAAGTCTACCATAGTCCCTTACAGTTAGAAGGATTTTCCCAGCCCCAATATCATTATTAGGTTACTTCCTTTCCCTCAGTTGCGTACATTTTCATGAAGTAACTGCAGAGGATACTTCCGACTAGATTTTGTGTTCTTATTTGAAAGAAAGAAGGAGTAAACTACACAGTCTATCCAAAATAATGAAAAGAAGTACCGTAAAACATTTGAAAGCAATACTGAAGGTAAAAAAAAAATAGTGAATGTCTGGATATCAAAATGAAGAGGTTGCCTCAGAGCACTAAAGAATGTTTATATTACTGTCCGCTGCAAAAGCAGTGTTTTCTCTCCGCTTTTCAGAAAATACAGCTTGTTCTTTGGTTCTAAAAAGGACCTGGTCATTATGTACTGTCACCAAGGGAGCCATGAAAGGTCCTAGTAGTAAACAAAAAAAGTTTAAAGAAAAGTTAAGATTAAGAGCTTGATTCACAAAAGCGTGCTAAGTGTTAGCACACCAGTGAAAAGCCAGTTAGCATGTGAAAACTGACGTTGCACGTGCTAATATCACATGCAAAATCCACTGCTTCGCGTGCTAAGTAGCGTGATAAGCATACTTTGCACGTGAAGTGGCTGACTTTGCACGCAAAGAGGTGAGCGCAAAACTTTACGCACTCAAAATTTTACGCGCGCTAAAATAGCACGCGAACAGTAACAGCTTTGCCGTGCACACTACTTAGCACCCTAGTTTGCACATGCAAAGCTTTTAGGCGTGCTAACTGTGTTAGCACTCTTTAGTGAATCAAGCCCTAAATCTCATTCTTGGACTACATTGTCTAATTATTTCAAATAATAACATGAGTACTTTTCAGGGGGTTGGGAACATTGATAAACAACAACTTGTCAACAGGCCCCTTAGTATAGTTCTTTTTTTTAATATATTGTAACATCTGCGGCTGCGGGCACGCAGGGTGTCTACGCAGCCGCCTCAGTTCCCTGCACGCCAGGGACGGAATTGTCATTAGCACATAGGGTTGCTGTATCGCGCGGCCGCGTGCGTAGACAGGACCTTTATGCTGGGAGGAGGTGCGTCAGCTGACCCGCTGGTCGGCTGACGTCAGAGGGCACTCACGCCGCTCAGGATTGGCTGATTGGTAGTGGGCGTGGCCATGGGGTCTTCTCTGCTTCAAAAGCCTTCAGTCTTCATTCGCAACCTGTCTGCTGTTGCGAATACATACGTGTTAGCGCTCAGACCTTAGACTAGCATCCGGTGTGCTTTGATCAGGGAGGAAACCAGGGATTTCACACAAGACTAGGACTATTGTTTTATTGTATATTATTGATATTCTGTGTATGACTCTGGCTTATCTCTGACTCTGCTATTGCTTTACGTTTCTGTACTTCTGACCATCTGATCTAGTTGCTGGACCTCTGCCTGAATACCTACTACTCTTTTGCTTACTGATTCTGTACTGTATCTGCCTCTTAGTTGCCGAACCTAGCCTATCTGACCTCTCTGCTCACCAGTGGACCCTTGCCACTGGTGAGGTGCTCTTCTGATAGTACCCACCAGCTCCTCTGGTGGGGTTTAGTTAAAGCTACTCAGTTACTGTTTCTGATAGTACCCACCAGCTCCTCTGGTGAGGTCTCATTAAACGTATCCATTACTGTTGCACCAAGCACTATGCACCTTGCTATCCTGTCAGCTATATTTGCATTATTGGTGATACTGCAGATTGCCACATAATCAGGTATAGCATGTTTATTTTTGGTGATTCTGCAGATCACCACATAATCAGACGTCTGTGTTGCTACACCAATCGTTACACAATCGTTACAGAACAGCAGACCAGAAAAAATATGGATACACTGTGCAATCGGATTGAACTTTTGACCACGACCGTTACCGATCTCGTCAAGACGGTTAAGGTTCAGCAGGCCCAGATAGACCAATTGCTTGAGGCAGTTAATCGGCTGAAACATCCTAATGCACAAGTGTTATCCCCTCCAGTTAATTAGCCCAGGATGCCCCCTCCTGAAAAATTTTCAGGGCATCGCTCTGACTTCAGAAACTTTAAGCACCGGTGCCTTTCTTATTTTGAGTTACGGCCAGTATCTTCAGGCACAGAGAGCCAGAGAGTCACACTGATAAAGACTAGTACACTATAGCAAAAGGAATTATGGTCTGGCGCTCAAATGCTTGAACCTGGGGGTGAGATGACCTTACTCAGAGGACGCTAGCATCACATGCAATATAACACATCTTCACCTTAACAATTGATGAACAACTTCTGTAAGGCTTGCAGGAAGAACTCAGGGACGTGCAGCAAGTAGCGTCAGTGCAGAGCACAACAACAAACTTAGCACATGAAAAAGGAGGATACTGTGCACCTGTCTCTTAAGCAGTTCCAGAATTTATTCTGTTCCTCAGCCAAAAGTATACAGTATTGACATATACAAAGGACGTCGTCAAACCTGTGTGTTGGAAGTTGTTGCGGTGAAGGGGGGAGAGGTGACCAGGGGAAGATTGGACGGCACTACAGCCGTTTCACGCCGCTCGGGCTCTTGCTCACATGCGTGTCCGTGAAGAGCTGGCACCAGGGCCGTCATGCCACGTCTCCGGCGCCGTCTCATTGGTGCGGGGGTGGGGGGGGGAGGCTTCGCCGTCCAGCGGCGAGGGACCTGTGTCAGTGTAAGGAATCAAATAACGCTGTGGAATAGACCTAGGAAGGACATTTAAATGCCTATTATATTAACATGTGCATTTTGCTGTGAACTCCGTGGAAAAACTAATAAGTGCAATTCAACATTGTTGATGTGCTACAAAACACATTGATACATAGATAAAAACATTAAAGTGTACCTGACAAAAGGCATAATCGCCGTGCTCTGTGCAAACTGGCATATATCCAAAACCGTTTACCTGGGAACATCACATTTTGCTCACTTGTCCTATCTCTAAAAATAAAATAATTATTTTATTATTACATTTATTTCTTAAGAGGACCCCATATGAAAGCCCCCACCCATATAAAAACCCCATTAAAAAGACCAGGAGTGGCTGTGTAAATCCTAGAGACCTTATGGGCAGTGGCGTAGCTACAAACCTCTGGGCCCCGATGCGGAATCTGGATGTGGGCCCCCCCGGAAACAACAGCCCCCCTCCCCCGGCAACACCCGACGCACACACATATCGGAATCCCTATAGCCAGCTATAGGTTCCCCCAGTATAGGTAGCCAGGCATAGGCAAGCCAGTATAGTTGCCCCCGGTATAGGTTAGTCAGGTAGGTGCCTCCAGCATAGGTAGCCAGTATAGTTGCCCCCAGTATAGGTTAGATAGGCAGGCGCCACCGGTATAAGTTAGATAAGTTAGATAGATAGGTGCCCCCAGTACAGGTTAGCTAGGTGGGTGCCTCTAATATAGGTAGCCAGAATAGTTGCCCCCAGTATAGGTTAGATAAGTAGGTGCCCCCAGTATAGGTTAGTTAGGTAGTTGCCTCCAATATAGGTAGCCAGTATAGTTGCCACCTGTATAGGCTAGCTAGGTGCCCCGAATACAGGTTAGACAAGTAAGTGCCCCCAGGTTAGATAGGTAGGTGCCCCCCAGTATAGGTTAAATTAGGTAGCTGCCCCCCAGTATAGGTTAGATGAGGTAGGTGCCCCCCAGTATAGGTTAGATTAGGTAGCTGCCCCCCAGGATAGATTAGGTAGCTTTCCCCCAGGATAGGTTAGATTAGGTAGCTGCCCCCCAGGATAGATTAGGTAGCTGCCCCCCAGGATAGATTAGGTAGCTGCCCCCAGGATAGGTTAGAGTAGGTAGCTGCCTCCCAGGATAGGTTAGATTAGGTAGCTGCCCACCAGGATAGGTTAGATTAGGTAGCTGCCCCCCCAGGATAGGTTAGGTATGTAGCTGCCCCCCCCAGGATAGGTTAGGTGGGTAGCTGTCCCCCAGGATAGGTTAGGTAGGTAGCTGCCCCCCCCAGGATAGATTAGGTAGGTAGCTGCCCCCCAGGATAGGTTAGGTAGGTAGCTGCCCCCCCAGGATAGGTTAGGTAGGTAGCTGCCCCCCCAGGATAGGTTAGGTAGGTAGCTGCCCCCCCAGGATAGGTTAGGTAGGTAGCTGCCGCCCCAGGATAGATTAGGTAGCTGCCCCCCCAGGATAGGCTAGGTAGGTAGCTGCCCCCCCAGGATAGGTTAGGTAGGTAGCTGCCCCCCCAGGATAGGTTAGGTAGGTAGCTGCCCCCCCAGGATAGATTAGGTAGCTGCCCCCCCAGGATAGGTTAGGTAGGTAGCTGCCCCCCAGGATAGGTTAGGTAGGTAGCTGCCCCCCAGGATAGGGAAGGTAGGTAGGTAGGTGCCCCGCCCCCATAATGAAGGGGGGGGCCGCAGCTGCGGGGAGGGCAGCCTGACCTCTCCCTCCCTTCCTCTCCCCGCCCCCCCCCCCCCCTCAGATGCAGAGTGAGCGGCGCATGGAAGCGCTGTAAGCAGAACTCACCTCCGCCCCTGGTTCCAATCGCCGCTGATCTCCTCCCGCTGTATAGATGCTGATACACACTGCTTCCGGCTAAACAGGAAGCAGTGTGCATCAGCATCTATACAGCGGGAGGAGATCAGCGGCGATTGGAACGCAGGGACGGAGGTGAGTTCTGCCTACAGCGCTTCCGTGCGCCGCTTACTCTGCATCTGAGGGGGGGGGGGGCCCGGGGAGAGGAAGGGAGGGAGAGGTCGAGCTGCCCTCCCCGCGGCTGCAGCTCCCCACTCCCAATAGCACGCACGGATCTCCAAACGGACATGGGCCCCCCCCTCCCCCGCCTCTTCAGGAGCCGGGCCCGTTGCGACCACGGGCCCTATGCCACTGGTTATGGGTTATATTAACCCCTTGGACAACCATCTTTTTCTTCTTACCATATCTTTCAGAACAAAGAAAGGGGGCTACAATATTACTACACTGAAGGGGCGTTTTCTGCCAAAAACACGGGGAAGTACAAAAAATAATAATTAAAAATGATGCAATAGACATCAGAAAAATGGTCTCCAATAGGTGAACCAACAAGGATTTTGTATGAAGAGGACCGTGGGATTTTGGGGGTCTACTCCCAAATTTGCACTTAGGTCACCTTTCTGACCTTTAGACAATAGCCCTAATAATAGCCACGGTACCTGCACCTACATACAACGTAAAACAATTGTCCCCCTGACCTGTATACTTGTTATGACTCTACGTATGGCAGCCAACCATAAGGGTGTATTTACCCACCTAGGGTGAACTAGGGGATCTGGAGTTTATGATACCCCTAAGATCTAAGGACTATGATAGCCCCTATTTGCACGTAGTAGGTGGTATGGTGTTGGGGTATAGTTCTCCGAGGTACAAATGGGGGACCTATTCCCAGACCATGAGGGACCCTTTCACACCCCTATTTTTCCTTTTTTCCTTTTCTCCCTTCCACCTCCTCGGTGTTCTGTCAAGTACCCCACAAAACGCCATGGGGACGGAGGATGTCCATACAGCAATTAAGTGTGGGGTCAGTTTCCTCATGTTTTTGGCAGAAAAAGCCCCTTCAGTGTAGTAACATTGTAGTCCCCTTTCTTTGTTCTGAAAGATATGGTAAGAAGAAAAAGATGGTGGTCCAAGGGGTTAATATAACCCATAAGGTCTCTAGGATTTACACAGCCACTCCTGGTCTTTTTAATGGGGTTTTTATATGGGTGGGGGCTTTCATATGGGGTCCTCTTAAGAAATAAATGTAATAATAAAATAATTATTTTATTTTTAGAGATAGGACAAGTGAGCAAAATGTGATGTTCCCAGGTAAACGGTTTTGGATATATGCCAGTTTGCACAGAGCACGGCGATTATGTCTTTTGTTAGGTACACTTTAATGTTTTTATCTATGTATCAATGTGTTTTGTAGCACATCAACAATGTTGAATTGCACTTATTAGTTTTTCCACGGAGTTCACAGCAAAATGCACATGTTAATAAAATAGGTATTTAAATGTCCTTCCTAGGTCTATTCCACAGCATTATGTGATTCCTTACACTGACACAGGTCCCTCGCCGCTGGACGGCGAAGCCTCGCCCCCTCACCCCCGACCTTTCCCCATTGTCACTCTGCACCAATGAGACGGCGCCGGAGGCGTGGCTTGAAGGTCCTATACAGGAAGCCCTCCGGCGCCAGCTCTTCACGGACACGCATGTGAGCAAGCGCCCGAGCGGCGTGAAACGGCTGTAGTGCCGTCCAATCTTCAGCTGGTCACCTCTCCCTCCTTCACTGCAACAACTTCCAACACACAGGTTTGACGACGTCCTTTGTATATGTCAATACTGTATACTTTTGGCTGAGGAACAGAATAAATTCTGAAACTGCTTAAGAGACAGGTACACAGTATCCTCCTTTTTCATGTACACTGATAAAGACCTTATTATCGGGTGATTCGCAGTCCTGGGCCTACAGTCTCCCTGAGGGGCATGAGGCTTTGGCCTCTGCTCAAGACTTCTTTAAAACGATGGCAGTTATATATGATGATCCGGATTTAGCAATGACGTCAGAGAGGAAGCATAACCTCCTTGCCGGTCTAATTCCCGCCGGCAAGGAGGCAGCGCAGAACTTTTTAAAAAATTTTTTATTTTTTTTTAAAATCATGTAGCGAGCCCAGGGCTTGCTACATGATAGCCGCTGAGCGGCGGCATCTCCCCACCCACTCCGATCGCCTTCGGAGTGGCTGCTTCAGAGTAAGCAGGAAATCCCGTTCAGAACGGGATTTCCTGACGGGCTTCCCCGGTCGCCATGGCGACGGGGGCGGGATGACGTCACCGATGTCATGGACGTCGGGACGTCACAGGGAATCCCGATCCGCCCCTCAGCGCTGCCTGGCACTGATTGGCCAGGCTGCGCAGGGGTCTGGGGTGGGGGGGGGGGGCGGCATTGGCGCAGCGGGTAGCGGCGAATTGGCGGGTAGCGGCGGTGATTGCATACTACATGCAGCTAGCAAAGTGCTAGCTGCGTGTAGGAAAAACAATTATGCAAATTGGCCCAGCGGGGCCTGAGAAATCCTCCTGCGCAGGTTACCCCGAGCTGAGCTCGGGATAACTGGCAAGGAGGTTAAGACCATCAGGCAGGGTCATAACTCAGTTGAAAATTATGCCGCTGAGTTCAGAAGGTGGGCGGTGTCAGCCAGATGGGGGCAGTATGCATTACTAGATTGTTTTTTGTCAGGGTTATCCGATGCAATGGCTGATCTTATGTTAGGTCACCATGAGCCTAAGTCAGTTGATGAGGCCATTTCCCTGGCAATTAAAATTGATCGCTGAGTGCGATGCCAGAGGCAGACTTTAGGCAGAACGCCAGGGAGACTTGCTTCTGGTATGTTCTCTCCTCCTGTTCCTTCCTCTCCTCCGCCTGATGAGCCAATGCAAATTGGACAGTCCAAGCTCACTGAGGTGGAGAAGAACAGGAGGCGTACCGAGAAACTCTGTCTTTATTGTGCAGAGAAGGGGCATATCGTAGCAAATTGTCCCCGGAAGGTGGAAAAATCCATCGCCTAGGTGTAGCTGGAGGTACTACCCTAGGCGATCCAGTCTTACCTCTAAAGAATAAGCGTGTACTCCTCCCGTGTTCTATTACCTGGGAGGATCAAGTTTATTCCACCCAGACCTTTGTAGACCTTCGGGTTCTGCAGTTAATGTAATGGCATATGACTTCGCCATTAAGTTTGGCTTTCCTCTCCGTCCTGTGGAACGTCAGATTATAGTGACTGCAATGGATGATTCACCATTGCAAGGGAAATTACCACTCACTCAGACTCTGTTATTGTTGTGTCAGTTGTGGGTGTTGCATAAGGAACAGATACAGTTTTTGGTTCTACAGATGTCTACCTTTACATTGATTCTTAGTATGCCGTGGCTTAGAAAACACTCCCCTCAGATTGACTGGAGTTCCAGACAATTGTTAGTCTGGTCCTCCTACTGTCATCATCATTGTTTGGAGAAAGTCACAGTGGGAGGGGTTGTCACCTCACTCCTCTGGTTCCACTGATATTGAGGCCTGTAAGGACTGGGCCACTATACTGAGCCCATTTCAGCAGGAAGCCCCAGAAGGGAAACCAGATGGAGTTCTGTTTGTACCCCTCCAGTTCAGACTTAAGATTCTTCATGTGTTTCAATCTCATAAGAATGCAGGTCACCCTGGTGTTGCCCGTACGCAGGAGTTATTGGGCAGATGTGTTTGGTGGCCACCATTGTATCTGACTGTAAGGACTTCGTGGGGAGCTGTTCTGTTTGTGCCAGGAGCAAACCCTCTAGACGAGCTCCCGTTGGCACCTTACAGTCACTACCTGTGCCAGAGCAGCCATGGACACACTTGTCCATGGACTTTATAGGGGAACTGCCCAGGTCTCAGGGAAAAACTGTCATATGGGTGGTAGTCGATAGGTTCAGTAAAATGGCCCATTTCATCCCTTTGGATGGATTCCCCTCTGCTCAAGAACTGGCAGAGCTCTTCATTCACCACATTTTTCATTTGCATGGTGTCTCGGAGAATGTGGTGTCAGATAGGGGAGTCCAGTTCATCTCTAAATTTTGGAGGGCCTTTTGTAATCATCTGGGCATGAACCTATCATTTTCCTCCGGCTACCACCCACAGACGAATGGGCAAACGGAAAGGGTTAACCAGTCCCTGGAACAGTTTTTGAGGTGTTATGTGGCAGACGCCCAGAACGATTGGGTCAAATTCTTGCCGTTTGCAGAGTTTGCCCATAATAATTTGAAGAGTTCCTCCTCGGGGTTCTCTCCGTTTCAGGTTGTGACGGGGAGATCCCCTAGGTTCTCTTCTTTGCCTGTGGTGGCATCTCCTTTCCCAGCACTGGAGGAGTGGCAGGGAACTTTGAAGAAGATCTGGGCTCTGGTTCAGAAAAATCTCAAGAAGGCTTTTGTGACCCAGAAAAAACAGGCAGACAGGAGACGTTTGGGAGAGTGGGACTTTGCACCTGTCTCCAAGGGAATCAATAAGGTCGCATATGCTGTTTCACTTCCATCCGGTTTGCGAGGTGTTAAGACATTCCATGTGTCCTTGTTAAAACCTGCAGTACATGTGGATTCCTCTCCCCCCTCCCCCCTGTGGTGATTGATGGGGAACCTGAGTATGAGATAGAACAAATTTTGGATTCTCGGTCTGTGCGCAACTCTATACAATACCTGGTTCATTGGAGGGGGTATGGGCCTGAGGAGAGATCTTGGGTTCCCAGTCATCGTATGCATGCAGAAGAACTTAGAAAATAGTTCCATAGGTTGCATCCTGACAGACCTGGTAGCCAGTGTCCGAAGTCCATACCTCAAGGGGGGCGTACTGTAACATCTGCAGCTGCGGGCACGCAGGGTGTCTCTGCAGCCTCCTCAGTTCCCTGCTCAGAGTTTTTTTCCGTTCTGCCGGCGTCTAGCACGCTGGGGATGGAATTGTCATTAGCACATAGGGTTGCTGTATCACGCGGCCACAGGACCTTTATGCTGGGAGGAGGCGCGTCAGCTGACCCGCTGGTCGGCTGACGTCAGAGGAGACTCACGCCGCTCAGGATTGGCTGATTGGTAGCGGGCGCGGCCGTGGGGTTTCCTCTGCTTCAAAAGCCTTCAGTCTTCAGTCGCAACCTGTCTGCTGTTGCAAATACATACGTGTTAGCGTTCAGACCTTAGACTAGTATCCGGTGTGCTTTGATCTGGGAGGAAACCAGGGAATTCACACAAGACTAGGACTATTGCTTTATTGTATATTATTGATATTCTGTGTATGACTCTGGCTTATCTCTGACTCTGCTATTGCTTTATGTTTCTGTACTTCTGCCCATCTGATCTAGTTGCTGGACCTCTGCCTGAATACCTACCACTCTTTTGCTTACTGATTCTGTACTGTATCTGCTGCTCAGTTGCCGAACCTAGCCTGTCTGACCCCTCAGCTCACCAGTGGACCCTTGCCACTGGTGAGGTGCTCTTCTGATAATACCCACCAGCTCCTCTGGTGGGTGTAACGACTGTGGAACTTTCTCCGTGATCAGCGCACAACGCGTGCGCTGACACGGCGGAAATCCTCCACAAGCGTATATTTGCAGGCACCCAGCAAAAGGTGCTACGCACCTGTAGAGGGAAATTCCTGTCGGCAGATGGCGCTGAGGAGTGCAGAGGAACCAATCCTCTGTACCTCCACAAATGCCAGACAGGAATTGCACGAAGCGCAGAACGCAATCGCAATAGAGGCGATTGCGGATGAGATTGAGCAAAGGGACAGGTTGTATGTGTGTGCGCCAATCCAGTCGCCACCCCGCGACCGCGCACACACAACAGCAGATATGAAATAGGAACGCGATCGCGAGAGGTGCGATCGCCAGACGTGACACAAGGCAGATCAGGACAGAATACGAGGGTAGCAAAGGCACAGTAAATAATACAATGAGAAGATGCGGAAAACAACACTAACGCTAGCTAACCGCAAACACCGCACTCATTCGCAACAGTGCACGCGGTTATGCGCGGTCTCCACGTGATAAGCACAATAGAGACAAGCACGCCTAACTAACCATCGACAGACAAACATGAAACAGAGGACGCGAACGCTTGCTTAACGGTTACCTCACCGAGCCTCCAGCAAACGGTCGTAGCAGATAAGACAGACACACGAAAACAGGGACAAGCGAGAGATAGGATCCACAGCACTAGCGAAAAGTGGCTAGCGCGATCCAGGTACAGAGTAGCAGAACAGAAGGATCCCCAGCGCTAGCGAAAAGTAGCTAGCGCGATCCCAGGAGACAGAACAGAAGGATCCCCAGCGCTAGCAAAAAGTAGCTAGTGCGATCCCAGGAGACAGAACAGAAGAGATAGCTGGTAGCAACCACTGCACCAGCTATACTCCAAGAACAGAGATCAGAACCATTTCCTGTCAACCACCATAGGGACAGGACAATGGCAACAGGCAAGACAAGACAGAACAGGCAATACAGATAATACAATCCTAACTGCACTAGGAAAATCTGCCTAGCGCAGATTCAGGAATTACTCTAAGCTGATGTTCAAACAGAGAGCAAGGCTGACACCCCACCAGGAGTGTTACATAGGATGAAATCCTTATGAACAGCAAGCATTGTGGGAAAGACATAGTACTTATAGTACACGCCTCCAATGAATGTGGCCAGGCAATTTGCATGACAACGTATGCAAATTCCTCTGCAAGCACAAGCTGCAAAACTGACAGAAGCTCTTTTTTCCCAGAGTCCTGCAGCATGCAAATCAAAACAGTGGTCAAAAAGCTGCCTGCCTGCACAGGCAGCTGAGCAAATCATCACAGTGGGGTTTAGTTAAAGCTACTCAGTTACTGTTTCTGATAGTACCCACCAGCTCCTCTGGTGAGGTCTCATTAAACTTATCCGTTACTGTTGCACCAAGCACTACACACCTTGCTATCCTGTCAGCTATATTTGCATTATTGGTGATACTGCAGATCACCACATAATCAGGTATAGTGTCTGTATTATTGGTGATTCTGCAGATCACCACATAATCAGACGTCTGTGTTGCTACACCAATCGTTACACAATCGTTATATATATATATATATATATATATAATTTATTGAAGAAGTAAAAATATTTCCATCTTTCATATCAATTCCAATACAACATATCATCATATTCTCTTCTTCCATTTTCAAAATTATAAAATACAAAATAATCAAAAGAAAGAAAAAAAGACCACCTCTACTCTCCTCAATCTTCCAATGAACACTCTTCCCATAATCTTCCAATCTTCCCATAATTTCTTAATACAGTCCAACACACCCTTTCAAATACCCGATATTACAGGGCACTCCCACACTAAATGCATTAAAGACCCCTTTGCTCCACACCCCTCCAACATCTATCACTCACCCCCTGGAACATTGTAGCCAACCAATCCGGTGTTCTATACCATCTTGTCAATAATTTAAAATTCATTTCCTTAATTCTAGAGCTAACTGATGCCATGATGTAGCATGAGCCAAAGTACATATTTTCCTTTTCAACCCATCATCTAAAGAGATGCCAGCGTCCTCCTCTCATCTACTCAAATATTTAGGAAATTCTCCCTCCCTCATTTTATTCAACTCTTTTTATAAAAATGATATCAGATGCATGGGGGGAGCCTCCTTCACAAAAATTTTTAAATTCTGATAATTCATTACAAATGGAAAGATTTCTCCCCTTCTCCGCCAAAAAGTGTTTTAATTGAGTATATCTCCAAAAATCAAATGGAAATTGCCCATATTCCTCACGCAGCCAGATCAAAGTTTTAATTTCTCCATTATTCATAATATCTCTTAACATTACACCTCCCCTCTCACCCCAGGAGCCAAAAAAACCCCCTTTCATTCCCTGGCAGAAAAAAGGCGAATCCCTCCAAAGGAGTCATCAAGGAAATTCCCACAGACCAACCCCCTTTTTATTAACAACATCCCACACCTTAAATACATTTTTAATCCAATACGTGTCCATCTTGGTAGACCTCTTAACTTCCCCGGGAGCCAAAAAACTTTTGCCAAATCCAATCCAACCAATTCCTTTTCAATATCTACCCACTTCTTGCCTCCACCCCCTTACATCCAATCGAAAAGTCTTACCATAACACAAGCTCTATAATAAAGTTTCAGATCTGGAAGCTCTAACCCCCCTTTTCTTTAGGACATACCTAAATCTCATATGCTAATCTTGAGGGCTTGTTCTGCCAAACAAACCTGATAAGGATTGATTTAAGGGACCTGAAAAAAAATCTGCAGGCAAACAAATTGGAATCATGGGCATACAGAACACCACCCTAAGCAAAATATTCATTTCAACCACTTCACCACTGAGGGGTTTTACCCCTTGAGCACCAGAGCAATTTTCACCTTTCAGCGCTTCTTCCATTTATTCGTCTATAACTTTATCATTACTTATCACAATGAAATGAACTATATCTTGTTTTTTTCGCCACCAATTAGGCTTTCTTTAGGTGGGACATTATGCCAAGAATTATTTTATTCTAAATGTGTTTTAATGGGAAAATAGGATAACATGTGGGAAAAAAATTATTATTTTTCAGTTTTCGGCCTTTATAGTTAATAAATAATGAATGCTACTGTAACTAAAACCCATTAAATTTATTTGCCCATTTGTCCTGGTTATAAAACCGTTTAAATTATGTCCCTATCACAATGTTTGGCGCCAATATTTTATTTGGAAATAAATGTGCATTTTTTTCAGTTTTGCATCCATCCCTAATTACAAGCCCATAGTTTATAAAGTAACAGTGTTATACCCTCTTGACATAAATATTTAAAAAGTTCAGTCCCTAAGGTAACTATTTATGTATTTTTTTAATTGTATTTTTTTCTGTTTTTTAATTACAAAAAAAAATAAAAATTGGGGAGTGTGGGAGGTAATGAGTTAATTTTTAATGTATAGCTAATGCATTTGTATATGAAAAATGCTTTAGGGTGTAGTTTTACTATTTGACAAGATGGTCACAGTGAGTTTTTGTTTATGCGACCTGCAAGCGTACAGGAAGTACGCTTGCAGGAAGTTCAGGGAGGCTGGGCAACTTTTTTTGCACAATGATCGCGCTGCTTCTCGTAGAAGCAGCTGGTCATTGCGGGGGGCTTAGATCAACGAACGGGAAAGGTTTTTCCCGTTCATTGATCTCCGGGCGAGCAGGGGCGCGCAGACGAGCAAGCGGGAACGCAGACAGCGGCGGGAGTGGCGTCAGATACGGATTTCTCCGTCCCTTGGTGGTAACAGGGTGGAAAAAGGGACGGAGAAATCCGTACGGCTGGGGTTAAAGTGGTTAATAATATCTAAGACCCAAACCATAAAAACCCTACCATTCCATCCCTCCAGATCTTTTTTTAATTAAACTTAATAATGGAAGATAATTTAGGGAGTACAGCCTCGATAAATTGCTTGGTAACATTATTTCCAAATATTTAATAGCCTCTTTCCTAAAAGTGAATGAAAAATTACTTTCTACTAATTTCACAACTCCTGGTGCCAATGACACATTCAGTGCTTCAGACTAATGCTTCATACACACTTGAGATAAAAGTCTTTGGAAAATGCAAGATCACAGACCAATTTTACCCCCTTCCATGTAGTATGAGAGCCATACTCTACACAGTCTATTCTATGGAGCTGAACTCCCCATCAGATAACATCTTTGCAAGATGCTGCACACAAAGATGCCCCTACACATTCAAAAGATCATTATCTGCAAAAGATCTGTTCCTGCAAAAAATCCATTCCTGCAAAATGCATTCATAGTCTATGAGATCTGCAGATCCTCATACACACTTGGTTTAACAGACAATCATCTGCAGATCATCTGCAGATCAGATCCACCAGGATGGATCTTCAGATCTGCAGATGATTGCCAGATATGCAGATGAAGTCTGTTAAACCAAGTGTGTATGAGGATCTGCAGATCTCATAGACTATGAATGCATTTTGCATGAATGGATTTATTGCAGGAACAGATCTTTTGCAGATAATGATCTTTTGAATGTTTACGGGCATCTTTGTGTGCAGCATCTTGCAAAGATTTTATCTGATGGGGAGTACAGCTCCATAGAATAGACTGTGTAGAGTATGGCTCTCATACTACATGAAAGGGGGTAAAATTGGTCTGTGATCTTGCATTTTCCAAAGACTTTTATCTCAAGTGTGTATGAAGCATTAGTCATATTAATCTTGAATCTCTCAATTCCCTTAACCAAATTCGGCAAAGACACCAGAGGTTCAGAAATATAAAATAAAATATCATCCGCAAAAGCCGATATCTTATGCTCCTCATCTCCAACTCTAACTCCATGGATATTTCCAGACCTCCTAACAATACACAAAAAAACTTCCAAGGTCAAAATAAAAATAACCGGTGACAGGGGAAACCCCTGTCTCACAGCAGGAGGTGGTTTCACAGCAGTCATTATAATTTTTTGTTGGGGAGCAGCAGGAGTTGTCGTAGGCCATGGGACCTAGAGGTGGTTCCACGGCAGTCATTACAGCAAAATTTTAATTTAGTCTGTCCAATCTTCATCGTGAATCAGTGAGAGGGGCCTTGTAATTATCACTGATCCATGACTCATTCATTTTTATGAACGTTAGTATGTCCACATTGTCTGTGGACAGACGGGTCCGTTGGTTGGTGACCACCCCACCTGCAGCACTAAATACCCGCTCAGAAAGAACACTGGAAGCGGGGCATGCAAGAACCTCCAGTGCATACTGAGCAAGTTAAGGCCAGGTATCCAGTTGTTTTGTCCAATACTCCATGGGGTCATCGTTACTCTCCATATTGTCTGGAGCACTGGCCGACCCCAAGTAATCATACACCATACGGGCCAGCCGATGGTGGTGACTACTTTGTCCGCTGGTGGTGGTGCTGCTGCTAGAAGGAGTATCTGGCATTGGCTGATAAAATTCCTTCAACATACTCAGCAGGTTCACAGATTGGCTATTGGTGCTGCTGCTGGGAGTGGGACCACCAGACCTTTGCTGAGCATGATGAGGCTTGGTAGCTTGGGCCCAGGATGCAGGTTCAGGAAATGCATCTTCTACCCAACAAAGAAAGGCATCCCGGATTTTGCTCATCCTGGCGTCTGCTTGGGAGGGGGGTATGAACTGCAGCATTTTCCCCTTGCACCGGGTATCTAAGATGGTGGCCACCCACATGTCGAGCCTTGATTTTAAAGTGTTTATCCAGGGGTCCTTATGGAGGCACTGGAGCATATGTGCAGCCATAGGGAAGAGATGTCTGCCATTAATCACTTCTTCCTGGCTGTCAGAACTGTTGTCATGCTCCAGCTCCACATCAGAATCTTCTTCCCTCCCGCGGACAATGGGCTCTTCCACTTCCACAAGCTCTGCCTCCTCATCCAGGACTTGAGCATGCTCACTCACTCCCCCACTTGACTGACCACTGTTCAGTAGGGCTTCCTCCCCCTGTCCGAGCACTTTGTCAAGAGCCTTGTCCAGCATGAAGATAATAGGGAGCACTTCTGATATGCTGCAGTGCTCCTCACTGACCAATTTTGTTGCCTGCTCAAATGGCTCCAACACTTTACAGACCTGTCCAATCAGCTGCCACTGGTCCCCAGTAAGGTAGTCCAGTGGCCCTGTTCTAGAGGAAGATGTCTGAGACAGGTATAGCCTGACCACCATTCGCTGCTCCCACAACCTCTCCAGCATGTGGAGGGTGGAGTTCCACCGCGTCGAACAATCAGAAATAAGCTTGTGCTGCGGCATGCTATGTCGGTGCTGCAGCAGTTTCAAGGCCACGGTGGCGGTTGCGGAGCAACGGATGTGGGCTGACACTTTTCGTGCTGAGGCAACAGCGTCCTTTAGCTATCAAAAGTGCGTAGAAATTTCTGGACTAGAAGGTTGAAGACGTGGGCCAAGCATGGTAAGTGAGTGTAGCTACCTTCCGAAATGGCGGCCAGCATGTTGGCACCATTATCAAACACCACTACACCTGTCTCCAGTTTTTGGGGGAAAAGCCACTGCCGAATCTGATTCTGTAAGCCTGCAAGGATTACAGATCCGGTTTGCCTGTTCTCGTGCATGGATTCGAGTTTCAGCACTGCTTGGCATCGATGGCGCTGCAGACCAGTGTAGGAGCGGGACCACTTGCTGGAAGGCTCAGCAACGGTGAACTGGCCTTGGACAGAACAGGTAGCAGAGGGAAGTAGAACAGGCCTCCCCTTCAACTTACGTAGTGGCACCACCAGCTGAGATGCCTCAGTTCTTGCACCCTCCTCAGCACCACCATGGAGCTTGACCCAATGGGCGGTAAAAGGTAGATACTTTCCCTGCCCATGCCTGCTGCACCAGCCATCCATAGTGAAGTGCACCTTGCCACCGACAGCATGATCCATAGACCGGTCAACACACTCCACAATGTGCTGGTGAAGGGCAGAGATAGCATTCCTGGCAAAATAATGGCGGCTGGGGATTCGCCATTGTGGAGCAACACTGTTCATCAGTCTGCGGCAGGGTGAACAGTCCACAAACTGGTAGGGCTGCAGCTGTTGGCACAACAGCCTTGCCAGGAGCGCATTATTTTTCACAACAAAAGGATCACTTGCAGGGAGCATACGCTTCCTCTGCAACATTTCTGGCACAGAGGCCTGACGTTGGAACACTGGTGATTCAGAGGAAACCAACAAGGGTGATGATGAGGTGCTTGCCGAAGTTTGGAGTCCTTTTCCAGCCTGACATGCAGAGGGATTTGAACTAGAATGGGACTGAGCAGGTTGGATAGGGACAGGACGAGTAGAAAAAGAAGAGGAGGGGCCTGTTGCTGCTGCTTTTCCTCCACCCATCTTATTGTAATTTTTTACATATTCAAACTCCCGTCTGTGGTGGTTGCACAGATGGCTTATCAGCCCTGAAGTGCCAAACCCGGTGCCCGATTTGCCTCTGCTCACCGATTTACGGCACACGGAACAGACTGCCCTTTATTAATGGTCTTCCAGAACAGTAAAATAATTCCATGCAGGGGACGTGCGTGCACGTTGAGCAGTGGTGTGAGTAGTGCGATCTGTTCTAGCACGTCCATGCTCAGCATTGGACTGGTGGGTACTGACAGACGGGAAAGCACTTGCAGGCTGCTGGCCAACCGTCTGCTTTGTTTCTCCATGCTGCTCACGCCTGCTAGTGCCTAACCTACCAGATAGCGACCATGTTGGATCAGCCGCGCCTTCATCCAAAACATCATCCAGTTCAACCAAATCACTGGAACCCATAAGTGACTCTTCTGGACCCTCCACCTGGCCACAAAACACCTCTGTATTTGACTGGTGGTGATGTAGATTGGTAGTGACACAAGCTCCCAGTTGTGATGGATTACTACTGGATGAAGAAAACACAGGGGTGGCACTAACACATCACCGAAATTGGAAAAATATTGCCTTATGAAACCATCAGGACCAGGTGACTTACCCACCTTCATGGCTTTTATCATAGCTAACATCTCCTCCTCACTAATCTCTTTTTCCATTATATCTCTGTTTTCCTGTGATATTTTCACCATTCCAGATTCCTCTAGATATTTCCACATCCCTTTATCAAAATCCCTACATCAATTTTTCGGAAGTCCATACAGTAAAGACTAATACTCCTTAAAAACATTCACTATTTTGTGTGCCTCCAGCTCGACCACCCCCCCATCATTCTTAATTAGTAATGTCGCGAACCTCCGATTTTCGGTTCGCGAACCCTGTTCGCGAACCTCCGTGGAAAGTTCGGTTCGCGAAAATGTTCGCGACTGCAATAGACTTCAATGGGGAGGCGAACTTAAAAATTTAAAAACATTTCTATTGGCTGGAAAAATTATAGAAAACATGTTTCAAGGGTTCTAATACCTGGCCCTCCACCCTCCTACCAGAGGGAGGAGGGTCTCATCTGCCAGGGAATTCCAGTATTTCAAAAGCCAGCTTACATACCGTGGCTGGGGATTGAACCCAGGTCTCAGTGTATGGTAGGTAACTAACATATCCATTATACCACCAACACTACTAGCTGAAACTAGCTGAAACTAGCTGAAACTAGCTGAAACTAGCTGAAACTAGCCTAGCATGTACCATTTATGCTCAATCCAAGAGAAAAATTAGACAAGACAAATAACATTTATATCACACTTTTCTCCTGGCGGACTCAAAGCACCAGAGCTGCAGCCACTAGGGCATGCTCTATAGGCAGTAGCAGCATTAGGAAGACTTACCTAAGGTCTCCTACTGAATAGGTGCTGGCTTATGGAACAGACAGAGCCGAGATTTGAACTCTGTTCTCCTGTGTCAGAGGCAGAGCCCTTAACCATTACACCATCCAGCCACTGCTTAAGGATATGTAGCCAGGCATGGCCTTGCCTTTTGTGTTCAACAGTTGTCAAGAAAAAAAATTAGACAAGAAATATAACATTTATATCACGCTTTTCTCCTGGTGGACTCAAAGCACTAGAGCTGCAGCCACTAGGGCACGCTCTATAGGCAGTAGCAGTGTTAGGAAGACTTGCCTAAGGTCTCCTACTGAATAGGTGCTGGCTTACTGAGCAGACAGAGCCGAGATTCAAACCCTGGTCTCCTGTGTCAGAGGCAGAGCCCTTAACCATTACACCATCCAGCCACTGCTTAAAGGAATACTATTGATGTATGCATTTATTTTTAAATGCTGTATGTTGTAGCACACATTATGTCAAGTACTAGGAGCAATTTGATTCCTCACACAGTTGTTCCTCTCAGCTGTAAAATCCTCCGTCAGTTTTGGCGTCAGTGTTGGATACAAAATGTATCTAATACTGAGCTCCCAGAGGGCTAGACCATGTCTCTGCAAAGGGGAGATGCTATCAACTCCTCAGTTTATAGTTTAATTATCACCTTGCTGAAAGAATCTTGTTGATATGGTGGTAAGGGGTTAAAGATTCTAGCAATGTGTGTTTATTATCTTTGCTTCTCTTGACTGATAAAGATACTAATAATGCTAATTGTAGACAGTGGTCTGCCCCTCCCAGCAGCTTGTAAAGTGGATGCAGCCTGGAGTGAATGCCTCAAGCAGGCAGCCAGTCTGAGTGTAAACACAGACTCCTGGTATAGCTAGTTATATTCCAGCAATATTACAGCTCATTTAGTTACCTGCTACCACCTCAGATCAGCCTATTTCTCCTCAAGTCTCCTGCATGCTGTGAGTGACACAGTGAAATATATTTGTGAGCTGTGTGACAGAGTAACCAAGCAGCTCAGGGTGACCCAAACTACTATGAGCTGTGTGAGAAATGAATTTTTAAGCAGGGATAGTGAGAGAGAGACCTGGGTGAATAAATAAAGTGCCCTTAGCACTAGTGGTAATGTGTACACTAATATAGAGTATTAAAAAAAAAAGTCGTTTCAATCGATAGTACTCCTTTAAGGATATGTAGCCATGCATGGCCTTGCCTTTTGTGTTCAACAGTTGTCCAAAGAGAACCTGTGAGAAAACGCGGAAAAGCCGCCACCAATACTCAAGGTGAGGCGGCTGATTCCGCGTTCAACATGGCAGCTGGCGCACAGGCGGAGCGCGGAGAAACCGCCGCATGCTCTGACATTAGGGCGGCGGATTCCGCGTCCAATGCAGCAAGTTGCATGCATAAGCCTGTGCCTCTTAGTAATGCGGGATGCGGAGAAAACGCCGCACACACGGACATCGGTGCGGCGGATTCCGCATCTAATACAGCAGAAACATTACAACATATGACTGGTGTGGCTGGGACTGATAGTCCACATTGGTTTAGGAGGACGCGCGCGCGCGCAGAGAGGCAGGGCCTTTATGGCAGTCAGAAGGGGGTCAGCTGACCAAGCCGGTCAGCTGACAATTTCAGCTACCTTCATTGGTCCAGCACTTAGGGGAGGCGCTGGAGAGCGCTTGTGTATATATACTGGGTGCTGGTCATTCCTCTGGTGTCTGGCGTTGTGAACACTACGTGGTAGCACTCAGACCTTGTCAGTATCTGTGTTATTTAGACCAGTTTCCAAGGTGTTGATGGCCAAGGATCTCACACCTTAGTCTAGGAAATCTGTTATTATGTGTATTATTCTCTAGTTCAGTTTCCAAGGTGTTGATGGCCAAGGAACTCACACCTTAGTCTAGGAATTCAGTATCATCTGTATTATTTGTCATATTCTAGACTAATTCCTGGAGTGTGAGAATCTTGGAGTTCACACTCAAGCTTAGGCATTGTTGATTATTTGTTATGACTTTCGGCTGTCCTGACCATTCTCCTGATCTCTGATTTTGTACTTTGTCATTCCGTCATTCTGTTACCGAACTCGGCTAGTCTCTGGAATCTGCATCTGTCTCCTGTCTCTGTACTCTATCTGTCCGTGTGGGTACGACCTGGCCTGTCCGACCTCGAGAACTATCTCTCCTGTTAAGAGATAGTTCACAGATCTGTTAGTGACACTGCCCATTGGTGTCACTCACGTTCTGTCCTTCCCTCTGTCTTAGCCTGGCTCCGCCCCTTGGGGAGCATCAGACCTGTGGAAGGAATCTGATTCATATCAGTAGCTCTTACTGTTTAGCACCCATCTTATGGGTGCTTTCCTCAAAGTATTACTGTTGCACCAAACACTCTCATATCTCAGGTGTCCAGAGGTTAGAAGATATATCTGATTATCGGTGATACTGCAGATCATCAATAATCTGGCATATTCTGCATTCTCGGTGATACTACAGATCACCGGTAATCAGACCCTCTCTGTGTTACACCGATCGTTACAGAACCCCAGATAGCCAGGTAGATTAATCTCTCTCTCTCTCTCTCTCTCTCTCTCTCTCTCTCTCTCTCTCTCTCTCTAGTAGGGATGGTCACCGCTTTCCGTGGAATTGTATTTTTGAGCATAAATGGATTGAGCATAAATGGTACATGCTAGGCTGGCTTCAGCATGTATTGTTGGTGGTACAGTGCCACTGCACCACCAACACTACATGCTGAAGCCAGCCTAGCATGTACCATTTATGCTCAATCCATTTATGCGCAAAAATACAATTCCGGGGAACGCAGTGACCATCCCTACTAGAGGGAGAGAGAGAGAGAGAGAGAGAGAGAGAGAGAGAGAGAGAGAGAGAGATGAATGTACCTGGCTATCTGGGGTTCTCTTTGGACAACTGTTGAACACAAAAGGCAAGGCCATGCCTGGCTACATATCCTTAAGCATTGGCTGGATGGTGTAATGGTTAAGGGCTCTGCCTCTGACACAGGAGACCAGGGTTCGAATCTTGGCTCTGTCTGTTCAGTAAGCCAGCACCTATTCAGTAGTAGACCTTAGGCAAGTGTTCCTAACGCTGCTACTGCCTATAGAGCGTGCCTTAGTGGCTGCAGCTCTGGTGGTTTGAGTCTGCCAGGAGAAAAGTGTGATATAAATGTTATTTGTCTTGTCTAATTTTTCTCTTGGATTGAGCATAAATGGTACATGCTAGGCTAGTTTCAGCTAGTAGTGTTGGTGGTATAATGGATATGTTAGTTACCTACCATACACTGAGACCTGGGTTCAATCCCCAGCCACGGTATGTAGGCGGGCTTTTGAAATCCTGGAATTCCCTGGCAGATGAGGGGAGGAGGAAATAGGTAGAACGACAGAGGGTGGAGGAGCCTACAAGAGGCTAATTAAACTCTCCCTAGCAGAGTGTGTGTAGCAGCTGTCCCTTAACTAATTAGTATAGGCAGACGAGTGAGTCAAATGGCTCAAGGACCTTGCCTTGTATAAGGGGGGGGGGGGGGGAGGGGGCTTCAGCAGTGAGAGCAGTCTGATTGGCAACAATGTGCCTGCTGACTGTGATGTAGATGGTCAAAGTTTTGCTCAATAGAGCATTATGGGGCGAATCGAACTTTCACAAAAGTTCGCCTGTTGCAGGCGAACGCGAACCACCAAAGTTCGCCTGGAACCGTCCGCTACATCTCTATTCTTAATTCTAGGAATATATGCACTTTTCCTTTGTCTTTTTAATGCCCTTGCCAGCCACCTCCCACATTTATTTGTATTTTCAAACCATTTAGCAGAATAAATTCTATTTTTTTCCCTCAGTCTACTTAATAGCTCTGACAATTTACTACTTTCCCTGTTCAAACTATCCAGTGCTTTCTGATCTAATGAACCCTTATGTTCTAATTCCAATTTTCCTATTTCTGATAATAATTCTGTCATTTTACCATTATACTCTCCTTTTTTTTCTACCAAAGAAATATAGATCCCCCTGACCATACTATGCCCTTGTCCATACCATCCAATTCATTATCCCCTAAATCCAAATCAAAACACACAGGAGCATGATCTAAGATGGTTATAGTCCCTATACCTGCTCCTTTACCTCTATACAAAAAATATTGATCCAAAAACAGAATATCTATCCTTGTATATATTTGATGCACATGCAAAAAACGTGAATAATCCTTCACAGAAGGAAAAAGTGCCCTCCTTACATCTATAAGATGAACACTCTGAAAAATCTTTTTGATAGATTTATTAGCTACTGCCGTAATACTCCTGGAACCAGATGACACATCCATTTTAGGCTCAGAGACCCAATTACAATCTCTTACAAAAACCAAGCATCCCTCCCTGAACCCCTCAAGTTGTTCAATCACCAATCTAAAAAATGTAGCGTGTGATTCATTAGTAGTATTGATAGTGGAGCACTCCTCAACAAATCAGGCGGATGTGCCACGGTGTGACCAGCTGCACTCCAGTCACTCAACTGTAGAATCCAAGAAGACCGGCACCATCCAGATATGATAAAGCTCTTTTATTTGCTAATAAAGCAGCATTACAGCAATAATGCGACGTTTCAGGGCAGCCGCCCCTTTATCAATCTATGCTGTAGGAATGACAACATACACAGAAAACCATCACTTTCAATACCCCAGTGCTAGCCCAGACTAGCCAATAATATTGCATTAACCATTTTCCACCAATCACCATTGTCCTTCTACATGTGGACCTGATGGGGAACTAGTCTATTCACAGGCTATTGGAGGATTCAAAAATAGACGCTCCCGCCATCTCCCACCTTACCAATGGATGTCCTCCCACAGCCACCCGCTCTGCGCTAGGTCTCCGTTGCGGCCCCTCCCACCAGGCATCCGCTCCTGCGGACCTGATGGGGAACTGGCCTGCATGACGCACAGAGCGGGGAACAAAGTCCCCGCCCCTCACGTCGCCTAGCAACGTCAGACGCCAGCGGCGTAGCCTCAGCCGCTCTGCACTGTCAGATGTAAACAGAGGGAGCGGCCGTGACGGTAGCAAATGGCAAGAGACCTCTGCATATACAATATACAGCTAACTGGTATAACGCCCATCCACAGTACTTATTATTAAACTGTACAATTCACAACAAAGCGCAGAAGGGGAATCTCGGCGGTAAGTGAACAGTTAGAAGGGAAACATTTACTTGTCCCATAACTGACATGTATCTATATACAGTGTGATGGCAGGGAGAGGGGTGAAAAGACACACAAATATACAAACTACATATTTTGATCTTAATCACATATGTGACATATAAGTGAAAAATAGCATGAATGCTATCCAATGGCATGCTGGATATTGGAGGCTGGGCACAATGGGACAAGGGGCCACCAACTAATCAAATAAATGGTAATAAATCAAATTCTCTATTTAACCCCCGTGGTTCCATTGTGTCCAGCCTCTTAATCCAAAATGCCTCTCTATACAGTAATCATTTAACTCTATCACCCCCTCTCCTAAGAGGTGGAACCTGTTCAATAATCATATATCTAAGTTGGCTAACATGATGTTTCGCCTGATTAAAGTGATAGGCCACTGCCTGGTCAGTCAAACTTTCCCCAATCGCATGCTTATGTGACGACAATCGTTTTTTGATTTCTTGCGTCGTCTGTCCAACATATAACAATCCACATGGACACTTTAAAGCATATATAACATAACTAGAATCACAGGTAAAGCAATCATGTATTTTAAATTTAATACCTTTGTGAGGGTGTGCAATATGATCACAGAATTGCAATGAACGCAATTCATGCATGGAAACGTACCTCTGCGATTAGATTTTGACTGACCTCTCGGACCTGAATCTGCGTGAACTAATCGATCACGCAGATTAGGTGCCCTTTTGTAGGAAATAAGTGGTGGATTTTTAAAGTGTGATATGTCTGGGAAGCTATCAGCGAGCAGATACCAATCCTTTTAAATAACTTATGATATATGATTATTGAACAGGTTCCACCTCTTAGGAGAGGGGGTGATAGAGTTAAACGATTACTGTATAGAGAGGCATTTTGGATTAAGAGGCTGGACACAATGGAACCACGGGGGTTAAATAGAGAATTTGATTTATTACCATTTATTTGATTAGTTGGTGGCCCCTTGTCCCATTGTGCCCAGCCTCCAATATCCAGCATGCCATTGGATAGCATTCATGCTATTTTTCACTTATATGTCACATATGTGATTAAGATCAAAATATGTACCGTAGTTTGTATATTTGTGTGTCTTTTCACCCCTCTCCCTGCCATCGGACTATATATAGATACATGTCAGTTATGGGACATGTGATTGTTTCCCTTCTAACTGTTCACTTGCCGCCGAGATTCCCCTTCTGCGCTTTATTGTGAATTGTACAGTTTAATAATAAGTACTGTGGATGGGCGTTATACCAGTTAGCCAGTATATTGTATATGCAGAGGTCTCTTGCCATTGGCTACCGTCACGGCCGCTCCCTCTGTTTACATCTGACAGCGCAGAGCGGCTGAGGCTACGCCACTGGCGTCTGTCGTTGCTGGGCAACGTGAGGGGCGGGGACTTTGTTCCCCGCTCTGCGCGTCATGCAGGCCAGTTCCCCATCAGGTCTGCCGGAGCGGATGCCTGATGGGAGGGGCCGCAACGGAGACCTAGCGCAGAGCGGGCGGCTGGCGGGAGGACATCCATTGGTAAGGTAGGAGATGGTGGGAGCGTCTATTTTTGAATCCTCCAATAGCCTGTGAATAGACTAGTTCCCCATCAGGTCCGCATGTAGAAGGGCAATGGTGATTGGTGGAAAATGGTTAATGCAATATTATTGGCTAGTCTGGGCTAGCACTGGGGTATTTAAAGTTATGGTTTTCTGTGTATGTTGTCATTCCTACAGCATAGCTTGATAAAGGGGCGGCTGCCCTGAAACGTCACATTATTGCTGTAATGCTGCTTTATTAGCAAATAAAAGAGCTTTATCATATCTGGATGGTGCCGGTCTTCTTGGATTCTGCATGTGATTCATTAGGCTCATAAATATTAACAAAAGTATATACTTGACCCATTAATTGTCCCTTCAAAAAAATAAATCTATCCAACTCATCACTCTTTTTATCTAAAAAGACAAACGGACACGTCTTACTCACCGCTATTGCAACTCCTTTAGCCGTTTATAATCGGATAATTAGAAAACAAAAACACCTATCAAATATGGACAAGAGCATACCAGGCATTTTATCTCCACAAAAAGGAGTTTCCTGAAAAAAAAAGAATTTGAGGTTTAAGTTTGCGCAATTCCATCTATAATTTTCCTCTTTTAACTGGAGAACCAAGACCCTTAACATTATAGGAGAGAATTCTTAAATTATAACCCTCCTGAGTCATCAAACATAAACTCCATTAATTTCCTAGAGGAGACTAGAAGGTGAAAAAAAAAATCAGAAACAAAAACAAAATAGTACATTAAAAAAACACACAAAAAAACAAACAAAAGAAAACCCAATTGTCCTCTCAAGACACCCCCACCAGAGAATCCCATTCTCTTTATCTCCAACCCCATAGAGACCCCTCTAGGAGATTTGAAAAGGCTCAGTGACTCCCACCCTCCACCCCCACCAGGAAAACTCCTTTCCAACGTAACCATATTATTACTTAAACGACCTTTATAAATCTATTACATTACTAATCATTCCTTATTTCTTCTGTCATCTATCCTGCTGAGAAAAGGTTACATTAAAGTTAGGACTTCTCCAATCCTCAAAGTCAACTGATGATATCCCCAGAGTCTCACAAAACTTTTTTACATAATCTTTGGATTTCAAAATTGCAGATTTCCCATTCAGGGTAGCACTGAGATTAAAATGAATTGAATGAAAAATATTTTGCTCCTGCTTTCCTTAATTTCTCCAATAAAGGTTTCACTGTCCTTCTGATTGATAAAGTCCTCCAAGATAAATCCGGATATAGATCAATTAAGCTTCCATCCAGCTCAACCAGGGGAGCCTCTAGGCATAGGCAGTACAGGCCATTGCCTGGAGTGCCATTGGTCCTGGGGGCGCCATGTTGCTGGATTAAGCCCTGCCCCAAAATTAAGCCCCACCCCCGTGGTTATTCTATTTGCTTCTGCTACATCTACTTAGCGTAAATTGCAGGCAGCTGCCACCTCTGTGCCTTGTGCATCCTTCTTCCCCCCCTTTGTGCCTCCGTCTGTCCCTTTTGTGCCTCCTTCAGTCCCTTGTGCCATGTCTGATCCCGTTTGTCCTTCTGTCTCACTTTGTGCCTCCTTCTGTGCCCCTTTGTGCCGCCTTCTGTGCCCCTTTGTGCCGCCTTCTGTCCCCCTGTGCCTCATGTCCCTTTGCCTTTATTTGTCCCCTTGTGCTACCTTTCCTTATGTCCCTTTGCCTTTATTTGTCCCCTTGTGCTACCTCTGAAACGCCCCCCCCCCCCCCCGTTCCTTCTTCATTCTCACTCTGCCTCCGTCTGTCTCCATGTGCCTCTTCAGTTCCTATGTGCCACCTCTGTCCCCTGCGCCTTTCTCTGTCCCCCGTGCCTCCTTCTGTGCCTGTTTGTGCCTTCTTCTGTCTCCCTGTGACTCTTTCTGTCCCCCTCTGCCTCCTTCTGTTTCCCTGTGCCTCCTTACATCCACCTCTGCTGTCTTCTGTCCCCCTTTTGTGCATACTTCTGTCCCACTTTGTGCCTCCTACTGTCTCCCAGTGCTTCCTTCTGTACCCTGTGTGCCTCCTTCAGCCCCCCTGTGCCTCCTTCAGCCCCCCTGTGCCTCCTTTTGTCCCCCTTTGAGCCTCAATCTGTCCCCATTGTGCTGCCTCCTGCCCCACTTTGTGCCTCCTTCTGCCCCCCTGTCCCTCCTTCTGTCCTCTGTTCTGCCTCCTTCTGGCCCTCATGCCTTCTTCTGTACCTCCCGCTGCCCCTAAGTGTACCTCCTTTTGTCCTCCTTTGTGTCTCATTCTGCACCCCATTGTGCTTCCTTTTGTCCCCCATTGTACCTCATTCTGTCCCCGTGTGCCTCTTTCTGTCCCCTTGTGCCTCCTTCTGTCCTCCTTTGACTTCGTTCAACCCTCGTGCCTCCTTTCTTTCCCCCTGTGCCTCCTCTTGTCCCCCTGTGTGCCTTCTTCCTTACATGTATTTTCTTTCTTACATGTATTTTTGGGTGAAACACTGCCACAATAAGTGTAAGTTCTGGTGCAACGCTGCCACATTACAATTATTTTCTGTTGAAATCTTGCCGCATTATGGTTATTTCATGGGGGAGTCAGTGCCATGGCGGTAGGGGGGGGGGGGGGGGGCTTCACAGGTTTTCTCGCCTGGAGTGACAAAATGGCTAGAGGCACCCCTGAGCTCAACTGAACCCTTTACTCTGGCTTTAAACATGATTTCTTCCTTATCCGCATAACGCAAATCACATCTCTTGGTTTCTTAGGATCAGTCTTTTTAGGACTCAGTGACCTATGCTCTCTTTAAATTTCAATAATTTTGTCATTATTCAAAAGAATATGGAAAATCGTCAGAATTGCTTCTTTCAAATCATCAGCATTAACACTCTCAGAGAGCCCTTTTATTCTTATATTTTGCCTGCGATTCTGATTCTCAAAGTTGTCCAATTTGGACAACATCTCATCAAACTGTTTATTATGCAAATTAATCTGGGAGGCAATTTCAGACACCGTTTGTTCCACTTTTTCTGCTCTACTCTCCACAGCTGCTACTCTCTGACCTATATTCATCATCTCATTTTTAATCTCCACCATTTCCACATGGAACGATTTTCCCAAACGTTCAATCAAACCTTCCACTTCCATATCAGATAAAGTTGGCAAAGACCTCACCCGCTCCCTCCAACTTTCCCTTCTCCTCCTCAGCGCCAGATAAAGTTCTCCTTTTTCTTGCAGGGCTTTTACCAGCTCCACCATCTCCCCCAGGGGATTCCTTAGAAGTAGTGTTGGGCGAACATCTAGATGTTCGGGTTCGGGCCGAACAGGCCGAACATGGCCGCGATGTTCGGGTGTTCGACCCGAACTCCGAACATAATGGAAGTCAATGGGGACCCGAACTTTTGTGCTTTGTAAAGCCTCCTTACATGCTACATACCCCAAATTTACAGGGTATGTGCACCTTGGGAGTGGGTACAAGAGGAAAAAAAAATTAGCAAAAAGAGCTTACAGTTTTTGAGAAAATCGATTTTAAAGTTTCAAAGGGAAAACTGTCTTTTAAATGCGGGAAATGTCTGTTTTCTTTGCACAGGTAACATGCTTTTTGTCGGCATGCAGTCATAAATGTAATACATATAAGAGGTTCCAGGAAAAGGGACCGGTAACGCTAACCCAGCAGCAGCACACGTGATGGAACAGGAGGAGGGTGGCGCAGGAGGAGAAGGCCACGCCAGGCCTTGCATGAGGACAAGAAGCATGCGGATAGCATGCTTTGTACCGCCATGCAGTCATAAATGTAATAAAGATAAGTAGTTCAATAAACAGGGACCACGCGGCAACGCTAACCCAGCAGCAGCACACGTGATGGAACAGGAGGAGGCGCAGGAGGAGAAGGCCACGCTTTGTGAGACACAACAACCCAGGCCTTGCATGAGGACAAGAAGCGTGCGGATAGCATGCTTTGTACCGCCATGCAGTCATAAATGTAATAAAGATAAGTGGTTCAATAAATAGGGACCACGCGGCAACGCTAACCCAGCAGCAGCAGACGTGATGGAACAGGAGGAGGCGCAGGAGGAGAAGGCCACGCTTTGTGAGACACAACAACCCAGGCCTTGCATGAGGACAAGAAGCGTGCGGATAGCATGCTTTGTACCGCCATGCAGTCATAAATGTAATAAAGATAAGAGGTTCCATAAACAGGGACCGGCAACGCTAACCCAGCAGCAGCAGCAGCAGCACACGTGATGGAACAGGAGGAGGCGCAGGAGGAGAAGGCCACGCTTTGTGAGACACAACAACCCAGGCCTTGCATGAGGACAAGAAGCGTGCGGATAGCATGCTTTGTACCGCAATGCAGTCATAAATGTAATAAAGATAAGTGGTTCAATAAACAGGGACCACGCGGCAACGCTAACCCAGCAGCAGCAGACGTGATGGAACAGGAGGAGGCGCAGGAGGAGAAGGCCACGCTTTGTGAGACACAACAACCCAGGCCTTGCATGAGGACAAGAAGCGTGCGGATAGCATGCTTTGTACCGCCATGCAGTCATAAATGTAATAAAGATAAGAGGTTCCATAAACAGGGACCGGCAACGCTAACCCAGCAGCAGCAGCAGCAGCACACGTGATGGAACAGGAGGAGGCGCAGGAGGAGAAGGCCACGCTTTGTGAGACACAACAACCCAGGCCTTGCATGAGGACAAAAAGCGTGCGGATAGCATGCTTTGTACCGCCATGCAGTCATAAATGTAATAAAGATAAGAGGTTCCATAAACAGGGACCGGCAACGCTAACCCAGCAGCAGCAGCAGCAGCACACGTGATGGAACAGGAGGAGGCGCAGGAGGAGAAGGCCACGCTTTGTGAGACACAACAACCCAGGCCTTGCATGAGGACAAAAAGCGTGCGGATAGCATGCTTTTTACCGCCATGCATGTAGTCATAAATGTAATAAAGATAAGAGGTTCAATAAACAGGGACCGGGCGGCAACGCTAACCCAGCAGCAGCAGCACACGTGATGGAACAGGAGCAGGCGCAGGAGGAGAAGAAGGCCATGCTTTTTGAGACACAACAACCCAGGCCTTGCATGAGGACAAAAAGCGTGCGGATATAGCAGCAATGCTTTTTGCCGCCATGCAGTCATAAATGTAATACAGATGAGAGGTTCAATAAACAGGGACCGGAAACGCTAAACCATCCCAGATGTTCATTGGTCATGTTACTTGGTTGGGGTCCTGGAGTGTTGCGTAGTCGTTTCCAATCCAGGATTGATTCATTTTAATTTGAGTCAGACGGTCTGCATTTTCTGTGGAGAGGCGGATACGCCGATCTGTGACGATGCCTCCGGCAGCACTGAAACAGCGTTCCGACATAACGCTGGCTGCCGGGCAAGCCAGCACCTCTATTGCGTACATTGCCAATTCGTGCCAGGTGTCTAGCTTCATGCCCGGTTTCAGGTCCAGCGGTGCCAGCCACAAATCCGTCTGTTCCTTTATTCCCCTCCAAATTTCCTCCCCTGTGTGCTGCTTATCCCCAAGGCAGATCAGCTTCAGCAACGCTTGCTGACGCATGCCAACAGCTGTGCTGCACTGCTTCCACGATCCTACTGCTGCTGGTGCTGGGTTAGCGTTTCCGGATGAGGTACAGCTTTGAGATGCATTGGAGGAGAAGGAGTCAGAGAGGTAGGTGCTGCTGTTGTTATCCAGTGGGAGGGACGGTGGTGCAGCTGTTTGCGGCGTGGGCAACACCCGCGCCGTAGCAGGTGAGGAATCGCTGCCAGGCTCCACAAGGTTCACCCAGTGCGCGGTAAGGGAGATGTATCGACCCTGGCCGAACGCACTCGTCCAGGTGTCAGTGGTGAGGTGAACCTTGCAGGCAACGGCATTCTTCAAGCTTCGGGTTATTTAGCTGACCACGTGCTCATGCAACTCAGGCACTGCAGAGCGCGCAAAGTGGTAGCGGCTGGGAACCACGTAACGTGGGATGGCCACTGACATCATGCCCTTGAAGCTGTTTGTCTCCACCACTCGATATGGCAGCATTTCGCAGGCCAGAAGCTTGGCTATGCTGGCTGTTACTGCCACGGCCCGGGGGTCATTTGCTGGCAATTTCCTCTTGCGCTCAAACATCTCCGACACAGACAACTGAACCGTAGCGCTGCACACGGAAGGGCTGTTGGTTGTTGTGTTTGATGAACACTGGGAGACCTCAAGAGCACTACTCCGGAAAGTGACAGTGTCAGCGTCGTCTGATGTTTGTGAATGTTGTGAACCACGCAATGGCTGGGCTACTGCTGCTGCTGAGGCGGGTCTGGTGGTGAGTCTGGTGAACCCAAGGCAGTGGGTTCTTCAACAGACTCATCTGTGCTGCTGCTACTTATCCTTACAGTACACGCTGACTGGCAGCAGTACAGTGGCAGTACAGAAATGCTATACAGTACCACTATTCCCAGCAGCGACACAGAGCACAATGCTATACAGTGGCGGGTGAGCGGTGTACTACTGTTCCCAGGCCCAGCAGACACAGAGTGGAAGTAAACACAATGCTATATAGTCTGGCTGAGCGGTGTACACAGAGTGGCAGTACACACAATGCTATATAGTCTGGCTAAGCCGTGTACACAGAGTGTCAGAAAACACAATGCTATATATAGCGTGGCTGAGCGAGGTGCACAGTGGCAGTACACACAATGCTATATTAGTCAGGCTAAGCCGTGTACACAGAGTGTCAGAAAACACAATGCTATATATAGCGTGGCTGAGCGAGGTGCACAGTGGCAGTACACACAATGCTTTATAGTCAGGCTGAGCCGTGTACACAGAGTGTCAGTAAACAATGGTATATAGTCTGGCTGAGCGGTGTACACAGAGTGTCAGTAAACAACGGTATATAGTCTGGCTGAGCGGTGTACACAGAGTGGCAGTAAACACAATGCTATATATAGCGTGGCTGAGCGAGGTGCACAGTGGCAGTACACACAATGCTATATAGCCAGGCTAAGCCGTGTACACAGAGTGTCAGAAAACACAATGCTATATATATCGTGGCTGAGCGAGGTGCACAGTGGCAGTACACACAATGCTTTATAGTCAGGCTGAGCCGTGTACACAGAGTGTCAGTAAACAATGGTATATAGTCTGGCTGAGCGGTGTACACAGAGTGTCAGTAAACAACGGTATATAGTCTGGCTGAGCGGTGTACACAGAGTGGCAGTAAACACAATGCTATATATAGCGTGGCTGAGCGAGGTGCACAGTGGCAGTACACACAATGCTATAGAGCCAGGCTAAGCCGTGTACACAGAGTGTCAGAAAACACAATGCTATATATAGCGTGGCTGAGCGAGGTGCACAGTGGCAGTACACACAATGCTATATTAGTCAGGCTAAGCCGTGTACACAGAGTGTCAGAAAACACAATGCTATATATAGCGTGGCTGAGCGAGGTGCACAGTGGCAGTACACACAATGCTATATATAGCGTGGCTGAGCGAGGTGCACAGTGGCAGTACACACAATGCTATATATAGCGTGGCTGAGCGAGGTGCACAGTGGCAGTACACACAATGCTATATTAGTCAGGCTAAGCCGTGTACACAGAGTGTCAGAAAACACAATGCTATATATATAGCGTGGCTGAGCGAGGTGCACAGTGGCAGTACACACAATGCTATATATAGCGTGGCTGAGCGAGGTGCACAGTGGCAGTACACACAATGCTATATATAGCGTGGCTGAGCGAGGTGCACAGTGGCAGTACACACAATGCTATATTAGTCAGGCTAAGCCGTGTACACAGAGTGTCAGAAAACACAATGCTATATATATAGCGTGGCTGAGCGAGGTACACAGTGGCAGTAAACAATGCTATATATAGTGTGGCTGAGCGAGCGGTGTACTACTGTTCCCAGCAGCGACACACAATGACTGGGGGGGACCCTGGCTAGCGTGGCTGGAGAGCGAACTACCCTGCCTGCCTACCCAAAGCTAAACCCACAGACAAATGGCGGAGATATGACGTGGTTCGGGTATTTATTTACCCGAACCACGTGACCGTTCGGCCAATCAGAGCGCGTTCGGGCCCGAACCACGTGACCCGTTCGGCCAATCACAGCGCTAGCCGAACGTTCGGGGAACGTTCGGCCATGCGCTCTTAGTTCGGCCATGTGGCCGAACGGTTTGGCCGAGCACCGTCAGGTGTTCGGCCGAACTCGAACATCACCCGAACAGGGTGATGTTCTGCAGAACCCGAACAGTGGCGAACACTGTTCGCCCAACACTACTTAGAAGTCTACTTCATTCTTTCTCCACTTCCATCAGACTTTGCAGATTTTACCTCCATAAAGCTCCTAATATCTCCTGTTTGTGAGCAGCTGTCAGTTTTCCCTCTCTGTCTTCCACGTGTCATAATAATGAGAACTTCTGGCAAATCGCACCAGACTCCACTCACAAACTGTCGGTCTCGCTTTCTTGCGTTACACCAGTATACAACTATTTACAGCACTTATCAATTCTTCTGACCAATCGCACCAAAATACATACAGAGTTTGCTGCTATTAATTTCTTGTGGCCACCAATATATAACGACTTATGATAAGAAAAACTTCTGGCCAATCGCACCAGGATACATACACAGTGTGCTGTTATCAATTCCTTGTGACCATCAATAAATATCGACTTACAACACTTGTCAATCATATAGATCAAATTTTCTGGCCAATCACACCAGGATACATACACAGTCTGCTGTTATCAATTCCTTGTGACCAACATATATATATCGACTTGCAATATAGATCAAATCTTCTAGCCAATCACACCAGGATACATACACAGTCTGCTGTTATCAATACTTTGTGACTACCAATATGTTGCGACTTGCAGCACTTGTTAAAATAGTAGCAACATTTCTGGCCAATCGCACCAGGATACACACACAATTTGCTGCTTCCAATTTCTGACGATCATCAGCATTCAAATAATTGCAGGCTCACCGCCTCTTTGTAGCTTTTTGTATCCAGCGCAAGTTTGTCTTCCACTTTCCTGTCCTCTTTATCCCACAGGGTCTCTCTCTTCGTCCCTGCAGCACATCCAAGCCTCCCAGCAAGATGTTGGGCCGGACTCCGGTCAAAGACGCCGCAGCACACGTGGCGCCTTGCACATTACTTCCTGGTGAGGGAGCGGGTCAGGTCGCGCCTCTCACCGCATCAGTATGCCACCTCCACCTCGCTCATCACTCCCTCTGACCTGTGCAATGAATTATACCCTTACTGGCCAGTATAGTTCTCTTATAGGATACTTGCATCTACCAAAGATGGTGATCAGAATCCATATTTCTTCCCACATAGGTTTGCCTGATCTTCCTTCGTGCTGCCTACTGGTTGCTTGCTGAGGACCCAGCCAGAACATTGTTGGTTTTGCTCAATGGATTTAGCACCCCAAACATCACAGATTTTTGGCTATGGATCAACAAATTCAACCTTAGGATGTTTAAAAATAACATGAGGTAAATCTGATATATGTGTATGACTCCTGGCTTGCTGACTTTGAAATTTACTCCAATAGTTACTGACCATTATCTGATATCTGTGTATGACTCAGAACTTGGTATCTACACTAGTAGCCTGAATCATTTTTTGTGGGATCTGGTAGTACCAATGTCTTATGGCCCTCAGTTCCTGTGCATTAAGACCTGGGTGGAACCATGGTTGGGCAGACCGTACTTGTCTCCCATTCAAGTGGGGATGTGCTACACAAGGTGAAGATTGCACAGGTAGATTGGGACAAAGGGACTGATATAAGGTGGTGGAGCTACTGGTCCTAGTTACATAAACTGCATTATTAATAAATGACCTAAAATAATGTGAATGCAGGACTATGGTTTCACAAACACCTTATATAAGGATAAAGACATTTAAACTGAACCGACATAAAAGCACTGATAACTAGCTGGTGCAGTGGATGTCTAAAACAAATAATTTCCCTTTACTTAATAAGGAAATGTGCTCCTTGTAGGGATCTAAAAAGGCTGACCAGATGACCTGAATTAGGCCTTTGAATAACCCTTAAAAGTATTCCATAAATGTACAAACATTGTGAAATGTGTTTCAAAAATATGCATCAAAAACTGCCCTATAACGTGAAAAAAACTGTATAAGTGTAATATGTTTTAAACAGGTTAACAATGGTAAAATCACTTATATTGAATCCTACCAGTCAAACTAAAAGAGAAGTAAAAGACACTAAAGAGATCTAATATCATGCACCCAGCCTAAGCTGTTAGTTTTGTGCGTCCAAAAGAAATAATGAGCATTGAGCAATAATAGCAATGGAAACATCATGCTTTGCAAGAGAGTGGAAACATTTCTGCTCCTCTCTTGCAAAATCCTTCTTGTCTTGGACCATGTGAGCTGATGTTGTTAGGGTAGCAGGTAGCAGACCCTCAGGCTAGGTTCACAATAGTCAACATAATGCAGGTGTTATAATGAGTGTGAGCTGCAATGCAGACTGGACATAGGCCTTGATTCATCATTGTCTTTGCAATAACTTTTTCCAGTTTGTTAAATTACCGAATTTGAAGTTTATCGATTTCTAGTTGTATTCATCAAGGTTTTCCGAATTCAGTGTGTCTTTCGATAAAATATCAATAACAATGCGGTAACCATTGGTAACTTGTCGATATTTCCATTTTACAGCAGTAATTTAACCACCTGAGCGGTCTGGACGAGCTGAGCTCGTCCAACACCGCCGGAGGTCGCCGCTCAGGCCCTGCTGGGCCGATTTTAATCAAATAAAAAGCAGCACACGCAGCCGGCACTTTGCCAGCCGCGTGTGCTGCCTGATCGCCGCCGCTCTGCGGCGATTCGCCGCGAGCAGCGGCGAAAGAGGGCCCCCCTAGCCGCCTGAGCCCTGCGCAGCCGGAACAAAAAGTTCCGGCCAGCGCTAAGGGCTGGATCGGAGGCGGCTGACGTCAGGACGTCGGCTGACGTCGATGACGTCACTCCGCTCGTCGCTATGGCGACGATATAAGCAAAACAAGGAAGGCCGCTCATTGCGGCCTTCCTTGTTTATTCTGGGCGCCGGAGGCGATCGGAAGATCGCCTCCGGAGCGCCCTCTAGTGGGCTTTCATGCAGCCAACTTTCAGTTGGCTGCATGAAATAGTTTTTTTTTATTTGAAAAAAACCCTCCCGCAGCCACCCTGGCGATTTAATCAGAACGCCAGGGTGGTTAAAGGGGCATTATGGTAAAAAATTGTAAAATTTAAAATATGTGCAAACATATACAAATACGATGTATGTTTTTTCCAGAGTAAAATGAGCCATAAATTACTTTTCTCCTATGTTGCTGTTACTTACAGCAGGTGGTAGAAATCTGACAGAAGCAACAGATTTTGGACTAGTCCATCTCTTCATAGGGGATTCTCAGGGATTTATTTATTTTCAAAAGTACTTAGTGAATGGCAGTTGCTCTGTCCAACTGCCAAAAAACTATGTTGCGAGCTGGGAAGCTGGCCAGCATCATTGTTTAAATCATTTTTAGGGAATATCTTTATAAAGATTAAAAGCCTTGCTGAGAATCCCCTATGAAGAGATGGACTAGTCCAAAACCTGTTATTTCTGTCAGATTTCTACTACTTACTCTAAGTGACCGCAACATAGGAGAAGTAATTTATGGCTTATTTTACGCTGGAAAAAATGTACTTCTTATTTGTCTATGTTTACACATATTTAAAATGTTTACATTTTTCACCATAGTGCCCCTTTAACACAAGGCCATAAGATTCCCATGGAATTGTGAATAAAAAGGCAGTCCTTTGCACACTATGTTGATAGGAGCATTTTCTGAATAAAAGTAGTGCAGCTTGCAATTTAGTTAACCCTGGCACTGCCTGAGTTCTCTTACAAGATGATTCAAGAGAAATGCTGATGTCCTGGTATAGCAAATAAATCCATTCTCTTGCAAATTGATATGGTTCTAGACCTTATTCTTGCCCTTCTGCATCTTTGAATCACTCTCAGCTGATACATAACAACTTCAAATGGCTCCATCTTCTCTGTCAGCAATGATCTGACAGGAATAACGACAGAGCAGTGAAGGAGATAACTAATTCTACATTTAACGCTAAACCACGCCCACTTTCATTTTCATGAATTGCACTTTCTTTCGTTTTATCGCATCATTACCGAATGATTACCGAATGTTCGCTAACAGCTGTAGATAACTTTGATGAATCCTGAAATCAACTTATCGAGTTCGGTATTTTACCAAGCTGTCGGTAATTGATTTAATAAGTCTTGATGAATCGAGGCCATCGACTTTATACAAAGCCTCCATGCAGCAAGTTAGGATAACGCAATCAGTTACTGTGAACAGCCCTATAGAATTGTATGGGCAGTGAGTTGACATGCAGAATTATTCTGCAATGCAGCTGAACACTGTGAATAGGGCCTCACACTTTATGTCACAGCTATTTTGGCAATACCAGCTTGCATGGAGAAGAAGAGGTCAAACAGACTTGAATGGGGGGATCTATGTCATTTTCTAAAAATGTTAGGTAAAAAATATTAACAGTAAAACTTGAGGTGAAAAGGGTTTTGTGATGCTGAAGATAACTCTAAAAAGCAATAGAAATCCCCCAGCACCACCTCTAAAAGGCTCCCTTTTTACACTCAAGTCAGTTTAACCTCCCTGGCGGTTTGTTAAAATCCGCCAGGGGGCAGCAAATACCTTTTTTTCAAATTTTTTTTTTCATGTAGCGAGACAATGTCTCGCTACATGATAGCCGCTGCTGAGCGGCATCCCCCCAGCCCCTCCGATCGCCTCCGGCGAACGGAGATCAAGAGATCCCGTTCAAAGAACGGGATCTCTTGGAGGGCTTCCCCCGTCGCCATGGCGATGGGGCGGGATGATGTCACCGACGTCATCGACGTGGTGACGTCAAAGGGGAATCCGATCCACCCCACAGCGCTGCCTGGCACTGATTGGCCAGGCAGCGCACAGGGTCTGGGGGGGCGGGCGGCTGCGGCGACAGGTATAGCGGTGGATCGGCGGGTAGCGGCGGCGATCGGAGGTTACACGCAGCTAGCAAAGTGCTAGCTGCGTGTTACAAAAAAAAATGTATGCAAATCGGCCCAGCGGGGCCTGAGCGGTGCCTCCCGGCGGCATAGCCCGAGCTCAGCTCGCGCTTACCGCCAGGGAGGTTAATGTGCCAGATGAGTTTGAATTCACACACTCATTTTGGAGAGTTAAATTAGCAATTGAATCAGCCATTAATTTGTGTGATGCAGGGGGATTCTTTTATCTCCTGGAATCGAGTGTTAAGACAGTAATTCCCAGAAAGACCTCCTAGAAAGTTGGCTATCATGTAGATATTTTGGCTTTAATAGTTTCAGAGTCACACATCTGTAGAAATCAGTGAAATCAGCAATCGCAAAAGCTAACCAGCATGCTTGGTCTTGGCTAAATCAGGTGTTTATTGTAACGATTGTGGGATATCTCTGTGTTCAGCGCACAAGATGCGCGCTGACACTGCGGAGGTCCTCCACAAGCGTGTCAAAATACTAGAACCCAGCTTTTGGTGCAAGCACCAGTAGAGAGGAATTCCCACCGGCAGATGGAGCTGTGGAGTGCAGAGGAATAAACCCTCTGCGCTGCCACAAATGCCAGATGGAAATTGTACGAAAAGAGCAACACAAGGCAAGATAACCCCCTAAAGTGAAAGAGCATAGAGACAGAATCAATGTGTGTCCACCAAACTAGTCGCCACCCAGCGACAGTGAACACACAACGGCGGAAACAAAGTGGGAACGCAATCGCAAGAATGGCGATTGCCAAATAGTGACACCAGACTGAGCAGGACAGAGCACGAGAGTAGCAAAGGCACAGCAAACAACAATCAGAGGATAAAAAAACAAACAAACGCTAGCTAAACAGCGCGGTCTCCGCACGAAAAGTGCAACAGAGACAAGCACGCCACCCTAACTAGCCACAAGTGACACAAATGAGCACAAGCAGACAAGACAGACAAATGAGGTAGCCAGTAGCAACCGCTGCTCCAGCTTACACTCCTGGAACTCAAATCAGAAGGTTCCACAGCCGCTACCGCTAGAGGCTAGTGCGATCCAAACAAGACAGAGCGACTCGCTATCAACCGCCGCTGGTGACAGCACAATCGCGACAGACAAGACAGGACAGAATAGGCAGTACAAATTATACACAAACTGACTGCACTAACTAGGAATGCAAGGAGCACTCCCCAAGAATTAACTATATTAAGATAGCAGTGGCTGACACTCCAGGTGAGTCCAGCAGGAACAAACCTCTATGAACAGCAAAGGACTCTGGGATCACATGGTATTTATACTGCAAGCCTTCAAGGGAGGCAGCTAGGCTGTTTGCATGACAAGTGTATGCAAATTGCTGAGCAGCAGAACAGGTCTGATACTTGCAAAGCACAGGCAAGGCAAGTCTCTGTTCCAGAGACCTGCAGCCCTCAGACTTAAGGAATGGACAAACAGCTGTCTGCCCGTGCAGACCGCTGAGCAGATCATTACATTTATTTGGAAAAAAGGTTTTGTGTCTATCCCTGCCACTCACAAAGTGTCTCCTTTAAATGTTCAGTGCAGAAGAATGAATGACTCGAATGGTATACCGCTGGTAGTGTTGAGCTGCTTGGCATCCCCAGATTTGTTCAAATATCTCACGTCATATTTGCATAACAACTGCAATATGGATGCTGTTCATTTCCAGGGTATGCCCCTCCCACTGGCCCCTCCTCATATAGGAAGTGCTGTAACCACCAGGGGAGTGCTATGGGCAGTGGATGAACTGCATGCATCATCTTTTGTTAAATGTCTCTTGATGAAATAAGATCATCAACCTAGCATCCAAAAAAGTAGCAGAAAAAGGGATTCAGTAGTGGCTTCCTCCACATTCCTCCTCACCAGCCCTGGCACATGTTTGCCATTTTCTTTTAACTCCTTAAAGGATCACTATCGCGGAATTTCTAAAAAATAAAACGAAGAAAAGATTTATACTGGAAAGCATGCTAGTAGAAAGGATAGTGAAGGGGTAAAAATTAGTCAAAAAATAAATCACACTGCTGTTTACACATTCACAACAGCGTGAATGTAACAGCTCTTTACCGATGGAGGAGGACAGTTTGTATCTGCCTGGGTAAAATCAGGGGGAGTCAGGTTTACTGCTAGCTGAAATGCCGTTAGCAACCCGCAGTACAGTCTAATAATCTTAGCCAGGCAGATACGAGCTGTCTTACGTTGGTAAAAAGCTGTCACATTCATGCTGTCGTGAATGTGTTAACAGCAGTGTGATTTATTTTTTAACTAATTCTTAATCCTTTACTATCCCTTCTACTAGCATTATTTACAGTATACAGCTTTTTTAGTTTTCTTGTTTAGAAATTTCACAATAGTGGTCCTTTAAATGTTTAGGCCAATGATTTGGCCCTATTAAAATATTAAAAACGTACAGATTGAATCTCATGGATATTGTGTTGCATCAATTAGATATAAGGCAGCAAGTGTCCATGTTTTATCATTTAGTATTTATATGGCACCAGCATCTTCAACAGCACTGTACAGAGTATATTGTCTTGTCACTTAACTGTCCCTCAGAGGTGCTCACGATCGAATCCCTACCATAGTCATATAAGTATGTATTGTGTAGTGTATGTTTGTAGTCTAGGGCCAATTTAGAGGGAAGCCAACTAGGTGAGAGTGCTAACCACTATGACACCATGCTGCCCATACAATTAACATTTTCATTACACAGTTATGCTATTATGTCAACTCCAGATTCCACAAACAGCATGTCTATACAAGAGTACCTTTTCAGTAAGATCAGATCAAGGTTAATATGGTAACATAATCATATTCTCTTTAGTGAAATGAGCCTTTGCCTTTAGTTCACTTTCTGTTTGACATCTTCTCCCCAGTTATACTACCAACTTGTAGATTATATGAGGTCATCATGAGCTTGACTTGAAGACAAACTAATCAACTGACATTGAACAGCATCTGGCTTGCAGTTGAATTTCAGGCTAACCATTGTTTATATAATTTTGTACTGAAGTCAAAGGTCCATACACTGTAACCCTAAGGGCCCGTTTCCACTAGCCGCCGCATGCGGCTGCAAGCCGCGCTACAGCACTTCCTGGTCTGCAGGTACGCAGATGAATCCAAGAAGCCGTGCCATGCATGGCTATGGGATTCGCTGCTGCCCGCATGGAAAAAATGCTGCATTGTCGGCCGATTCACTTAGGCAAGTGATTCGGAAGGAGGTACCATTATTCCCTACGGCAGAGTTTCCCTGCGCCGGCGGGGCCAGGAGGATCCGAGCGAGACTGCGTGGGCACCAGACAGCTGCAGGGGGCTGGTGGAAGCCCCAGGTGAGTAAAACTCATTTTTCTTGTAGCCTTAAGTGACTCTTTAATAATCCATTCCTTTTTAAATATAGTCTATGCCTTATTATATCAGAATCTGTAGTGCCAAACTGCTCAGTTTCAGGGTTCTCTTGAATCAAATTATATAAAAACAAAGCTGGATACTCAGGGGTAAAATCAATAAATACATTTCTCTGCAGGCAGAGCTTGAATTACTGATTTGACTTCTGTGTCAAGCATGAAAAATAGCTCAAACGCTTCTCAAAATCCACTGACAGAATGTTTGTGGTGGGTTGTTGCGCTTATCACCAAGCAGACAGAATGAAAGAGATCACACCAGTGTGGGTAGGTTGATTAGCTTAGATCATGTGTGTCTTTCTAATGTCAATAAAATATGTTGCTTCTATCAGCAGGAACATGTTCGGCTCATTATGGTAATCACAGATTTATGAAAGACGTATATTGGACTCGCAGGTTTGCTACAAAGTTACATAAAAACACACAACACCTTTGCAGGGGGAAGCAGACTGCTGCTTTCCTATTGTGAGGCTCACTTACAGGAGAGTTCTAAGAAGAACTCAGCAGTCAGTAATAAATATATGTAATTAAAATGTATTACCTTCATCTGTTTTTTCTACTTTGGTGGGGGTATGGGAGAGAACAGTGGGGGATAGGGGTTAGGAAAAAATACTGGATTATGAAAAAATATTGTAATCGGAGTCTGTACTTTTGTCACCTATATCACCTATTTTTCTTTTAATTGTTGATGAAATAGTCATGGCTGTATTTATTTAACCACTTGAGGACCTAGGGCTTTCTACCCCTTAAGGACCGGCCACTTTTTTTCCATTCAGACCACTGCAGCTTTCATGGTTTATTGCTCGCTCATACAACCTACCACGTAAATGAATTTTGGCTCCTTTTCTTGTCACTAATAAAGCTTTCTTTTGGTGCTATTTGATTGCTCCTGCGATTTTTACTTTTTATTATATTCATCAAAAAAGACATGAATTTTGGCAAAAAAATGATTTTTTTTAACTTTCTGTGCTGACATTTTTCAAATAAAGTAAAATTTCTGTATACATGCAGCGCGAAAAATGTGGACAAACATGTTTTTGATAAAAAAAAACCCATTCAGTGTATATTTATTGGTTTGGGTAAAAGTTATAGCGTTTACAAACTATGGTGCAAAAAGTGAATTTTCCCATTTTCAAGCATCTCTGACTTTTCTGACCCCCTGTCATGTTTCATGAGGGGCTAGAATTCCAGGATAGTATAAATACCCCCCAAATGACCCCATTTTGGAAAGAAGACATCCCAAAGTATTCACTGAGAGGCATAGTGAGTTCATAGAAGATATTATTTTTTGTCACAAGTAAGCGGAAAATGACACTTTGTGAGAAAAAAAAAAAAAAAAAAAAAGTTTCCATTTCTTCTAACTTGCGACATAAAAAAATGAAATCTGCCACGGACTCACCATGCCCCTCTCTGAATACCTTGAAGGGTCTACTTTCCAAAATGGGGTCATTTGTGGGGTGTGTTTACTGTCCTGACATTTTGGGGGGGTGCTAAATTGTAAGCACCCCTGTAAAGCCTAAAGGTGCTCATTGGACTTTGGACCCCTTAGCGCAGTTAGGCTGCAAAAAAGTGCCACACATGTGGTATTGCCGTACTCAGGAGAAGTAGTATAATGTGTTTTGGGGTGTATTTTTACACATACTCATGCTGGGTGGGAGAAATATCTCTGTAAATGACAATTTGTTAATTTTTTTTACACACAATTGTCCATTTACAGAGATCTTTCTCCCACTCAGCATGGGTATGTGTAAAAATACACCACAAAACACATTATACTACTTCTCCTGAGTACGGCGATACCACATGTGTGGCACTTTTTTGCACCCTAACTGCGCTAAAGGGTCCAAAGTCCAATGAGTACCTTTAGGATTTCACAGGTCATTTTGAGAAATTTCGTTTCAAGACTACTCCTCACGGTTTAGGGCCCCTAAAATGCCAGGGCAGTATAGGAACCCCACAAATGACCCCATTTTAGAAAGAAGACACCCCAAGGTATTCCGTTAGGCGTATGGTGAGTTCATAGAAGATTTTATTTTTTGTCAAAAGTTAGCGGAAAATGACACTTTGTGAAAAAACACAATTAAAATCAATTTCCGCTAACTTGTGACAAAAAATAAATTCTATGAACTCGCCATACTACTAACAGAATACCTTGGGGTGTCTTCTTTCTAAAATGGGGTCATTTGTGGGGTTCCTATACTGCCCTGGCATTTTAGGGGCCCTAAACCGTGAGGAGTAGTCTTGAAACGAAATTTCTCAAAAATGACCTGTGAAATCCTAAAGGTACTCATTGGACTTTGGGCCCTTTAGCGCAGTTAGGGTGCAAAAAAGTGCCACACATGTGGTATCGCCATACTCGGGAGAAGTAGTACAATGTGTTTTGGGGTGTATTTTTACACATACCCATGCTGGGTGGGAGAAATACCTCTGTAAATGGACAATTGTGTGTAAAAAAAATCAAAAGATTGTCATTTACAGAGGTATTTCTCCCACCCAGCATGGGTATGTGTAAAAATACACCCCAAAACACATTATACTACTTCTCCCGAGTACGGCGATACCACATGTGTGGCACTTTTTTGCACCCTAACTGCACTAAGGGGCCTAAAGTCCAATGAGTACCTTTAGGATTTCACAGGTCATTTTTGTTTCAAGACTACTCCTCGCGGTTTAGGGCCCCTAAAATGCCAGGGCAGTATAGGAACCCCACTAATGACCCCATTTTAGAAGGAAGACACCCCAAGGTATTCCGTTAGGAGTATGGTGAGTTCATAGAAGTTTTTATTTTTTTGTCACAAGTTAGCGGAAATTGATTTTAATAGTTTTTTTTCACAAAGTGTCATTTTCCGCTAACTTGTGACAAAAAATAAAATCTTCTATGAACTCACCATACTCCGTACGCAATACCTTTGGGTGTCTTCTTTCTAGAATGGGGTCATTTGTGGGGTTCCTATACTGCCCTGGCATTTTAGGGGCCCTAAACCGTGAGGAGTAGTCTTGAAACCAAATGTCGCAAAATGACCTGTGAAATCCTAAAGGTACTCATTGGACTTTGGGCCCCTTAGCGTACTTAGGGTGTAAAAAAGTGCCACACATGTGGTACCGCCGTACTCAGGAGAAGTAGTATAATGCGTTTTGGGGTGTATTTTTACACATACCCATGATAAGTGGGAGAAATATCTCTGTAAATGACAATTGTTTGATTTTTTTTACACACAATTGTCCATTTACATAGAAATTTCTCCCACCCAGCATGGGTATGTGTAAAAATACACCCCAAAACACATTATACTACTTTTCCTGAGTACGGCGGTACCACATGTGTGACACTTTTTTGCAGCCTAGGTGCGCTAAGGGGCCCAACGTCCTATTCACAGGTCATTTTGAGGCATTTGTTTTCTAGACTACTCCTCGCGGTTTAGGGCCCCTAAAATGCCAGGGCAGTATAGGAACCCCACAAGTGACCCCATTTTAGAAAGAAGACACCCCAAGGTATTCTGTTAGGTGTATGACGAGTTCATAGAAGATTTTATTTTTTTGTCAAAAGTTAGCGGAAATTGATTTTAATAGTTTTTTTTCACAAAGTGTCATTTTCCGCTAACTTGTGACAAAAAATAAAATCTTCTATGAACTCACCATACTCCGTACGCAATACCTTTGGGTGTCTTCTTTCTAGAATGGGGTCATTTGTGGGGTTCCTATACTGCCCTGGCATTTTAGGGGCCCTAAACCGTGAGGAGTAGTCTTGAAACCAAATGTCGCAAAATGACCTGTGAAATCCTAAAGGTACTCATTGGACTTTGGGCCCCTTAGCGTACTTAGGGTGTAAAAAAGTGCCACACATGTGGTACCGCCGTACTCAGGAGAAGTAGTATAATGCGTTTTGGGGTGTATTTTTACACATACCCATGCTAAGTGGGAGAAATATCTCTGTAAATGACAATTGTTTGATTTTTTTTACACACAATTGTCCATTTACATAGAAATTTCTCCCACCCAGCATGGGTATGTGTAAAAATACGCCCCAAAACACATTATACTACTTTTCCTGAGTACGGCGGTACCACATGTGTGACACTTTTTTGCAGCCTAGGTGCGCTAAGGGGCCCAACGTCCTATTCACAGGTCATTTTGAGGCATTTGTTTTCTAGACTACTCCTCGCGGTTTAGGGCCCCTAAAATGCCAGGGCAGTATAGGAACCCCACAAGTGACCCCATTTTAGAAAGAAGACACCCCAAGGTATTCTGTTAGGTGTATGACGAGTTCATAGAAGATTTTATTTTTTTGTCAAAAGTTAGCGGAAAGTGACACTTTGTGGAAAAAAACCAATAAAAATCAATTTCCGCTAACTTTTGACAAAAAATAAAATCTTCTATGAACTCGTCATACACCTAACAGAATACCTTGGGGTGTCTTTTTTTCTAAAATGGGGACACTTGTGGGGTTCCTATACCGCCCTGGCATTTTACGGGCCCAAAACCGTGAGTAGTCTGGAAACCAAATGTCTCAAAATGACTGTTCAGGGGTATAAGCATCTACAAATTTTGATGACAGGTGGTCTATGAGGGGGCGAATTTTGTGGAACCGGTCATAAGCAGGGTGGCCTTTTAGATGACAGGTTGTATTGGGCCTGATCTGATGGATAGGAGTGCTAGGGGGGTGACAGGAGGTGATTGATGGGTGTCTCAGGGGGTGGTTAGAGGGGAAAATAGATGCAATCAATGCACTGGGGAGGTGATCGGAAGGGGGTCTGAGGGGGATCTGAGGGTTTGGCCGAGTGATCAGGAGCCCACACGGGGCAAATTAGGGCCTGATCTGATGGGTAGGTGTGCTAGGGGGTGACAGGAGGTGATTGATGGGTGTCTCAAGGTGTGATTAGAGGGGGGAATAGATGCAAGCAATGCACTGGCGAGGTGATCAGGGCTGGGGTCTGAGGGCATTCTGAGGGTGTGGGCGGGTGATTGAGTGCCCTAGGGGCAGATAGGGGTCTAATCTGATAGGTAGCAGTGACAGGGGGTGATTGATGGGTAATTAGTGGGTGTTTAGGGTAGAGAACAGATGTAAACACTGCACTTGGGAGGTGATCGGACGTCGGATCTGCGAGCGATCTATTGGTGTGGGTGGGTGATCAGATTGCCCGCAAGGGGCAGGTTAGGGGCTGATTGATGGGTGGCAGTGACAGCGGGTGATTGATGGGTGGCAGTGACAGGGGGTGATTGATGGGTGGCAGTGACAGGGGGTGATTGATGGGTGATTGATAGGTGATTGACAGGTGATTGACAGGTAATCAGTGGGTTATTACAGGGGAGAACAGATGTAAATATTGCACTGGCGAATTGATAAGGGGGGGTCTGAGGGTAATCTGAGCGTGTAGGCGGGTGATTGGGTGCCCGCAAGGGGCAGATTAGGGTCTGATCTGATGGGTAACAGTGACAGGTGGTGATAGGGGGTGATTGATGGGTGATTGATGGGTAATTAGTGGGTGTTTAGAGGAGAGTAAACGCTGCGCTTGGGTGGTGATCTGATGTCGGATCTGCGGGCGATCTATTGGTGTGGGTGGGTAATCAGATTGCCCGCAAGGGGCAGGTTAGGGGCTGATTGTTGGGTGGCAGTGACAGGGGGTGACAGGGGGTGATTGATGGGTGATAGGTGATTGGCAGGTGATTGACAGGTGATCAGTGGGTTATTACAGGGAAGGATAGATGTAAATAATGCCCTGGCGAATTGATAAGGGGGGGGGTCTGAGGGTAATCTGAGCGTGTAGGCGGGTGATTGGGTGCCCGCAAGGGGCAGATTAGGGTCTGATCTGATAGGTAACAGTGATAGGGGGTGATTGATGGGTGATTGATGGGTAATTAGTGGGTGTTTAGAGGAGAGTAAACGCTGCGCTTGGGTGGTGATCTGATGTCGGATCTGCGGGCGATCTATTGGTGTGGGTGGGTAATCAGATTGCCCGCAAGGGGCAGGTTAGGGGCTGATTGTTGGGTGGCAGTGACAGGGGGTGATTGATGGGTGATAGGTGATTGGCAGGTGATTGACAGGTGATCAGTGGGTTATTACAGGGAAGGATAGATGTAAATAATGCCCTGGCGAATTGATAAGGGGGGGGGGTCTGAGGGTAATCTGAGCGTGTAGGCGGGTGATTGGGTGCCCGCAAGGGGCAGATTAGGGTCTGATAGGTAACAGTGATAGGGGGTGATTGATGGGTGATTGATGGGTAATTAGTGGGTGTTTAGAGAAGATAACAGATGTAAACAATACATTTGGGAGGTAATCTGACGGCGGGTTTGCGGGCGATCTAATGGTGTGGGTGGGTGATCAGATTGCCCGCAAGGGGCAGGTTAGGGGCTGATTGATGGGTGGCAGTGACAGGGGGTGATTGATGGGTGATAGGTGATTGACAGGTGATCAGTGGGTTATTACAGGGAAGAACAGATGTAATGAATGCACTGGTGAATTGATAAGGGGGGGTCTGAGGGCAATCTGAGCGTGTGGGCGGGTGATTGGGTGCCCGCAAGGGGCAGATTAGGGTCTGATCTGATAGGTAAAAGTGACAGGTGGTGAGAGGGGGTGATTGATGGGTGATTGATGGGTAATTAGTGTGTGTTTAGAGGAGAGAATAGATGTAAACAATGGATTTGGGAGGTGATCTGATGTCGGATCTGCGGGCGATCTATTGGTGTGGGGGGGTGATCAGATTGCCCGCAAGGGGCAGGTTAGGGGCTGATTGATGGGTGGCAGTGACAGGGGGTGATTGATGGGTGATTGATGGGTGATTGACGGGTGATTGACAGGTGATTGACAGGTGATCAGGGGGGATAGATGCATTTAGTGCATGGGGGGGGTCTGGGGGGGGGTCTGGGGAGAATCTGGGGGGTGGGGTTGGTGATCAGGAGGGAGCAGGGGGCAGGGGGGGGGGGTATAAAAAAAAATAGCGTTGACAGATAGTGACAGGGAGTGATTGATGGGTGATTAGGGGGGTGATTGGGTGCAAACAGGGGTCTGGGGGGTGGGCAGGGGGGGGTCTGATGGGTGCTGTGGGCGATCTGGGGCGGGGGGGGGAGAAAATAAGTTTGCTTGGTGCAGACTAGGGTGGCTGCAGCCTGCCCTGGTGGTCCCTCGGACACTGGGACCACCAGGGCAGGAGGCAGCCTGTATAATACACTTTGTAAACATTACAAAGTGTATTATACACTTTGTATGCGGCGATCGTCAGGTTAACATCCCGCCGGCGCTTCCGTATGGCCGGCGGGATGTTGCGGCGAGTGAGCGGCGACAGGCGGAGGCGGAGGATCGCGTCACGGATGACGCGATCGCTCCGCCCATGCCCAAACAAGGACCGCCGCCATTTGTCAATACGGCGGTCCTTGCGGCGTCTGCTTCCCGGCCGCCATTTGTCTATACGGCGGTCGGGAAGTAGTTAAAGACACAGAAAACAAAATGGGAGCCCAATGGCGTAGTATGTTAGGATATAATAGGTGCCAGAAGGTAAAATCAATATACTACTCACTTCGAGAGGCTCCCTTTGCTGTTGGCTCTTATGCATTCGGCACTGTTATTGGCCTGATGAAGTGGGCTCAGACCTGCGAAACGTGTTACCTGTGCTAAATAAAAATTCTTTGTTTATATAAGAATTTCGTCATTTAGGTAAGCCACCTCACTTTTTTCAATTTGAAACTGTTTTTACTTCATTTTATACACATCAGGGTTCCTCTTTCCCTTATAATCTGCGTTTTGCAGTAAAAACCAAGATTTTTCAAGTTTTTGCAAACTTTCGCCATTTTGATAAAATACAATGTGTTTTCATTAAAATGTTCTCAAAATTGAAAATGCCATTTTCGGTGCAAAAATGACTGTCGAGAATTTTCAAGCAACGCTAATTGTGACTAACCTGTCCCATCCGGCATGCTCTTTCATTAGCAGATGCACTTTTGTCTTCATCCTCGCAAAGGTGCCTCTTCTCAGTGACCCTGAGGCATATTACATATTTAAAAAAAACACTGAAAAGGTAAGACTGGTTTGAAAGCAGTACCTAGCTTATACAGTGGGATGCGAAAGTTTGGGCAACCTTATTAATCGTCATGATTTTCCTGTATAAATCGTTGGTTGTTACGATAAAAAATGTCAGTTAAATATATCATATAGGAGACACACACAGTGATGTTTGAGAAGAGAAATTAAGTTTATTGGATTTACAGATAGTGCACAATAATTGTTTAAACAAAATTGGGCAGGGGCATAAATTTGGGCACAACAAAAAAGAAATGAAAACAATATTTAGTAGATCCTCATTTTTACAGAAATTACAGCCCCTAAACACTTCCTGTAGGTTCCAATGAGAGTCTGGTCTCTGGTTGAAGGTATTTTGGACCATTCCTCTTTACAAAACATCTCTAGATCATTCAGGTTTGATGGCTTCTGAGCATGGACAGCTCTCTCTAACTCTTTAACTCACACCACAGACTCATATTCAGCTCTAGGGACTGAGATGGCCATTCCAGAATGTTGTACTTGTTCCTCTGCATGAATGCCTTAGTGGATTTAGTGGATGTTGTTGAATGATCCAGCCTTGGCGCAGCTTCAGCTTTGTCACTGATTCCTGGACATTGGTCTCCAGAATCTGCTGATACTGAGTGGAATCTATGCGTTCTTCAACTTTGACAAGATTCCCAGTCCCTGCACTGGCCATACAGCCCCACAGCATGATGGAATCATCACCATATTTTACTGAAAGTAGCAGGTGTTTATCTTGGAAAGCTGTGTTCTTTTTCCTCTATGCCCCTTGTTATGCCCACACAACTAATCAGTCCACCGCCCCTTATTCCAAAGTGAAGTTGGCTTGTCCAAACGGGCTTCAGCATACCTCAAGTGGCTCTGTTTGTGCTGTGGGCTTCTTCTGCATCACTCCCGCATACAGCATCTTCTTGTGTAAAGTGCACCGAATGGTTGAACGATGCACAGTGACTCCATCTGCAGCAAGATGATGTTGCAGCAAGTCTTTAATGTTGGTCTGTGGTTTGACTCTGACTGTACTCAACATTTGTTGCTTCTGTCTATTCAAGATTTTTCTTGGTCTGCCACTTCGAGCCTTAAGCTGAACTGAGCCTGTGGTTTTCCACTTCCTCAATATGTTTCTAACTGTGGAAACAGACAGCTGAAATCTCTGAGACAGCTTTCTGTATCCTTCCCCTAAACCATGATGGTGAACAATCTTTGTCTTCAGGTCATTTGAGAGTTGTTTTGAGACCCCCATGTTACTACTCATCAGAGAAAATTAAAAGAGGAGGGAAACTTACACTTGACCCCCTTAAATACACTTTCTCATAATTGGATTCACCTGTGTATGTAGGTCAGGGATCACTGAGCTTACCAAGCCACTTTGAGTTCCAATAATTAGTTCTTAAGGTTTTGAAATCAATAAAATGACAACAGTGCCCACATTTATGCACCTGCCTAATTTTATTTAAACAATTATTGCACACTTTCTGTAAATCCAATAAAGTTCATTTCACTTCTCAAATATCACTGTGTGTGTCTCCTATATTATATATTTAACTGACATTTTTTATTGTAATAACCAAAGATTTATGCAGAAAAATTAACAAGGTTGCCCAAACTTTCGCACCCCACTGTATATAGTCTGCAGAAGTCCATTAGCAAATTCAATGCACAATAACTGCAGTACCAAGTTATGCAAGGGCTGTACTGACCTCGATGTTGCCTAAAGATAAAAGTAAGACCCTCAAACACACATAATAGGTGGAACTCTAGTAATGATAAAAACAACTTGCATGAAATTTAGTTGCACTATTTGCATACATTTGTTGCACTAGTGGAGGATGTTCACTTCTTAAATGGTTTGCATGCAAAGGCATTCCATACTAGACCCTTTTACCTCATTGACGTCTCCCCAGAGTCGAAAGTGGCCCTACCACTAATATGTGACTTGGAAGCTAACTTACCTGTGAGATTTCAAAAATACAAATCACAGAGGTGTGCAAAACAGGCAGGCTATTACCAGGCGACGGGTCACTGAGAAGAGTGCTTAGAAGCCCTAGGGCAATTGTCCTTTTGCAACTATGGGCCTTGATCAAAACGAGAGAGGATAGGTTTGAAATGATTATCTTTCCAATTAAAAAAAAAAATATGTTGAACATTTTTGTAACCTACCAGCTCCTGAATAGCTAAGATCTGGAATCAGAGCTTGGGTGCCATGGTAATCAATGTTTCATGCCAAACTATATCATTCAAGCCTCTCTAAACCAAGTGACATTATAGACTACAACACAACAAAGTTATAATCAGAGCTGCCTTTGAGAGTAGTGGGAAGCTTGCAGCCAACATGGTTTCACAGTTAGGTAACCAATGCAATTTTGATCTTACTATGCTTATCTCAGCTGCTCTTTTTAATCCTTTAATATGCTGACTTCATTGTGGCATGCTTAGGTTGTGCACTGGATTTGACTAGAGGTGGAGGTGAGGGTTCTATCACTCGGGGGTGCTCTGAGCAGAACAATCTCTAAATACAGACCTGAAATAATATGAATCCATATAGATAGTATTAAAGGTATGTTCAAAACTACTCTACTGTATAAAATCTTAAGATTTTATCAGGATGCTGCAAAGGTCTGGTAAATCTTTAGCAGCACACATAATTTAAATGACAAAACAGACACAAGTACCGTATTTTCCGCCATATAAGACGATCCAGAATATAGGACACACCTAGGTTTAGAGGGCCAAAAAATAGGGAAAAAAATATACAGTGGGGTGTGAAAATTTGGGCAACCTTGTTAATCGTCATGATTTTCCTGTATAAATCGTTGGTTGTTACAACAAAAAATGTCAGTTAAATTTATCATATAGGAGACAAACACAGTGATATTTGAGAAGTGAAATGAAGTTTATTGGATTTACAGAAAGTGCACAATAATTGTTTAAACAAAACATAGGCAGGTGCATAAATTTGGGCATTGTCATTTTATTGATTCCAAAACCTTTATAGAACTAATTATTGGAACTCAAATTAGCTTGGTAAGCTCAGTGACCCCTGACCTACATACACAGGCGAATCCAATTATGAGAAAGAGTATTTAAGCGGGTAAATTGTAAGTTTCCCTCCTCTTTTAATTTTCTCTGAAGAGTAGCAACATGGGGGTCACAAAACAACTCTCAAATGACCTGAAGACAAAGATTGTTCACCATCATTGATTAGGGGAAGGATACAGAAAGCTGTCTCAGAGATTTCAGCTGTCTGTTTCCACAGTTAGAAACATATTGAGGAAATGGAAGACCACAGTCTCAGTTCAAGTTAAGGCTTGAAGTGGCAGACCAAGAAAAATCTCAAATAGACAGAAGCGACAAATGGTGAGAACAGTCAGAGTCAACCCACAGACCAGCACCAAAGACCTACAACATCATCTTGCTGCAGATGGAGTCACTGTGCATCGTTCAACCATTCAGCGCACTTTACTCAAGGAGATGCTGTATGCAAGAGTGATGCAGAGGAAGCCTTTTCTCCACCCACAGCACAAACAGAGCCACTTGAGGTATGCTAAAGCACATTTGGACAAGCCAGCTTCATTTTGGAATGAGGTGCTGTGGACTGCTGAAACTAAAATTGAGTTATTTGGGCATAACAAGGGGTGTTATGCATGGAGTAAAAAGAACACTGTATTCCAAGAAAAACACCTGCTACCTGCAGTAAAATATGGTGGTGATTCCATCATGCTGTGGGGCTGTGTGGCCAATGCAGGGACAGGGAATCTTGTCAAAGTTGAGGGACGCATGGATTCCACTCAGTATCAGCAGATTCTGGAGACCAATTTCCGGGAATCAGTGACAAAGCTGAAGCTGCGACGGGATGGATCTTTCAACAAGACAAAGACCCTAAACACTGCTCAAAAACCACTAAGGCATTCATGCGGAGGAACAAGTACAACGTTCTAGAATGGCCATCTCAGTCCCCAGACCTGAATATAATTGAAAATCTGAGGTGTGAGTTAAAGAGAACTGCCCATGCTCAGAAGCCATCAAACCTGAATGAACTAGAGAACTTTTGTAAAGATGGTCCAAAATACCTACAACCAGAATCCAGACTCTCATTGGAATCTACAGGAAGCGTTTAGAGGCTGTAATTTCTGCAAAATGAGGATTTACTAAATATAGATTTAATTTCTTTTTTGTGGTGCCTAAATTTATGCACCTGCCTGATTTTGTTTAAACAATTATTGCACACTTTCTATGAATCCAATAAAATTCATTTCACTTCTCAAATATCACTGGGTTTGTCTCCTACATGATATATTTACCTGACATTTTTTTGTCATAACAACCAATAATTTATACAGGAATAATTTATCCAGGAAAATCATGACAATTAACAAGGTTCCCCAAACTTTCACACCCCACTGTATATACAGGTATTCTAAACCTGATGTGCCCATATTCCAGGACCTCCCCCCAAGTGTTGTCCCCCAAGTGTCCTCCTGAGTGCCCCATGTCTCCCACGTGTTTCCTTCTGTGTGCTCCATGTGTACTCCTGTGTCCTTGTCTCCTCCTGTGTACCCCATGTCCTTCTGTGTGCCCCCGTCTCTCTCTTGTGTGCCCCATGTCTTCTCCTGTGTGCCCTGTGTCTTTCTGTGTGCCCCATCTCTCTCCTGTGTGCCCCATGTCTTCTCATGTGTACCCCCTGTGTCTTTCTATGTGCCCACTGTTTCTCTCCTGTGTGCTCCATGTCTTCTCCTGTGTGCCCCCTGTGTCCTTCTATGTGCCCACTGTCTCTCTCCTGTGTGCCCCATGTCTTCTCCTGTGTACCCCCTGTGTCCTTCTGTGTGCCCCCTGTCTCTCTCCTGTGTGCCCCCTGTCTCCCTCGTGTACTTTTGAATGCCATTTCTCGACCTTGGTGTCCTCCTGTGCCCCCCCCCTGTGTGCCTGCGCTATCCCCCTCTAATCAGTTTAGACCCCGTGTGTGTGGCGCCGTTTGCGCCCCCCCACATGCCTCCACTCCCCCGCATGCCTGCGCTATGCCCCTCTAATGTACTGGCCTCCACTATCCCCCTTTAATATTCTGGCCCCCCTCTTTGCCTGCAGCGTCAGTGACTTACCCGATCCATGCCGCTGCAAGGACTGCAGACACCCGGCTACTCCATACACTTCCTCTTGTGCGCAGCTTGTACTGATCACGTCATCAGTAACCTCACTCAAGAGGAAGCGTGTATGGGGAACCCAGGTGTCTGCAGCCCTCGCAGCAGCATGGATCGGGTTAGCCGCTGCCCCTGCAGGCAAAGAGGGGGGCAAGAATATTATAGGGGGATAGCGGAGGCCAGTACATTAGAGGTACATAACGCAGGGATGCGGGGGAAGCGGAGGCACATGGGGGGTATACTTAGCAGACGGCGCTGCACACACGGGGGTCCAAACAGATTAGAGGGGGGATGACACAGGCATGTGGAGGGAGAGGAGGGATCGGGAGGGAATCCACAATGTGGTGGTGGGTCGCGGTTTGTATCAGCGGGCGTTCGTAAGTCGGGGATTCCCTGCCTTCCTGTTGTTCACTGTGCACCCACCCACCTACGTGAGCACATGCAGTGTCACTGTGTCTGTCCAGTACCTGTCTGTGTGTGACAGGTGCACATTGTGATACCCACTGCATATACCTACCTGTTGTTCACTTTGCACCCTCCTACCTACGTGAGTGCACGCAGTGTGATATACCACTCCGTGCATACCTGTGTGACTGCAAGCAGGCCTCCTGCCACCTCCTCTCCTCCTGCTACATCCTCTTCGCTGTTGTCATCCTCCTCCTTGGCTGAGTGGCAGTTCAACTCTACTGATGCTGCGATCTCCTCTCTAGCTACACAGCCCCATCTCCCAAGGGCCTATGCTGCATGCCAGGTACGATGGTGTCACGCCATCTTAGACATGTCTTGCCTAAAAGCGGAGAGTCACACTGGAACAGCTCTTCTGGCTGCTCTTAACAAACAGGTGGATCAGTGGCTGACCCCGCACCAGCTGGAGATTGGCAACGTGGTTTGTGAAAACGGCAGCAATCTCATTTCTGCTTTGAATTTGGGAAAGCAGACACATGTACCCTGCATGGTACATGTGCTGAATCTAGTCATTCAAAGATTTGTGTCAAAGGCTTAGAGGACTTCCTGAAGCAGGCCAGGAAGTTGTGTGGGCATTTCAGGTGGTCTTACACCGCCATGGCACGCTTTGTGGACATTCAGCGGAGAAACAACTTGCCGGTGAGGCGCTTGATATGTGATAGCCCGACTCGCTGGAATTTCGACCCTGGTCATGTTCTCTCGCCTGCTAGAACAGGAGAAAGCCATCACCCAGTACCTCTACAATTTCAGTAAAAGGACACAATCTGGGGAGATGGGGATGTTCTGCCCCCTGAACTGGACACTGATGCAAAATGCATGCAGGCTCATTCGGCCGTTTGAGGAGGTGACCAACCTGGTGAGTCACAGTGAAGGCACCATCAGTGACTTGATCCCGTACTCTTACTTCCTGGAGCGTGCCGTGCGTAGAGTGGTGGATCAAGCTGTGGAGGAGCGTGAACAGGAACAGTTACAGGAGGAACAGTTGTGGGAGCAATTTTTACCAGAACCATATGTTTCCTCAACACCTGCAGCAGCAGAGAGGGGGGAGGAGGAGAAAGAGTCATGTGGGGAAGAGGAGTCAGACTTGGATGATAAGGAAGGTGTTTCTTTGGAGGAGGAGGAGGAGGCGGCAGAAGAACAACCACAGCAGGCGTTGCAGGGGGCTTGTGATGCTCGACGTTCCCGTGGTATTGTTCTGGGCTGGGGGAGGAGGAGGACTTACCTGACTTCACTGAGGAAGAGCAAGAGGAGATGGATAATACCTCTGTATCCAACTTTGTGCAGATGGCGTCTTTCATGCTGTCCAGCCTGTTGAGGGACCCCCGTGTAAAAAAACTCAAGGGGAATGAGCTGTACTGGGTGGCCACGCTACTAGACCCTCGGTATAGGCACAAAGTGGCGGACATGTTACCAACTCACCTGAAGGCAGAAAGGATGCAGCACATGCAGAACAAGCTGGCAACTATGCTTTATAATGCGTTTAAGGGTGATGTACATGCCTTTTGTTTTGTTGTTGCAGCTGCAGTGCAGCCAGACAAATTAGGCAGGCATGTACACGCACCAGAAAAATTATTATAGTGGCCGCTGCTAGCAGCGGCCTTAAAAATTCAAGAATCTGCCTGTAGTCCTGGACCCTGTTGGTGGTGGCGGAGAAGGCAGTCAAGCAGCCTGCGGGCAGAGGTGCTGTGTGGGGAGAGACTTAGTCTTGGGGCAGGCAGCCAGTCTCACGGCGTGCAGGCAGAGATGCTGTGTGTGGGGACTGACTTAGGCTTCGGGCGGGCAGTAGCCCTCCGGGATCCATGCCTCATTCATTTTGATAAAGGTGAGGTACTGAACACTTTTGTGACTTAGGCGACTTCTCTTCTCAGTGACAATGCCTCCAGCTGCGATAAAGGTCCTTTCTGACAGGACGCTTGAGGCAGGGCAAGACAGAAGTTGGATGGTGAATTGGGACAGTTCTGGCCACAGGTCAAGCCTAGTCCAAGGGTTCATCGCTGCTCACAGTGTCTACATCCACACTTAAGGCCAGGTAGTTGGCTACCTGCTGGTCCAGGTGTTGGTGGAGGGTGGATCCGGAAGTCAAGGCCTTAGACTCGACCATGTGATCGCTGGAGTGTCTTGTCCTTGCCTGCGTTGACATGGGAGGAGGATTACTGGCAGTGGTAACTTTATTGCGTTGTCCTGTGACATCACCCTCAAGTGCATTGTACAGCATAGTTGCCAGCTTGTTCTGCATGTGCTGCATCCTTTCTGCCTTCTGGTGAGTTGGTAACATGTCCGCCACTTTGTGCCTGTACCGAGGGTCTAGTAGCGTGGCCACCCAGTACAGGTCATTCCCCTTGAGTTTTTTTATATGGGGGTCCCTCAACAGGCTGGACAGCATGAAAGATGACAACTGCACAAAGTTGGATGCAAACGTACTATCCATCTCCTCTTGCTCTTCCTCAGTGACGTCAGGTAAGTCCTCCTCCTCCCCCCAGCCACGAACAATACCACGGGAACGTCAAGCAGCACAAGCCCCCTGCGACACCTGTTGTGGTTGTTCTTCTGCCGCCGCCTCCTCCTCCTCCAAAGAAACACCTTCCTCATCATCCAAGTCTGACTTCTACTCCCTACACGACTCTTCTTCCTCCTCCCCCCTCTGTGCTGCTGCAGGTGTTGAGGAAACATCTGATTCTGATGTAAATTGCTCCCACAACTGTTCCTGCCGTAACTGATCCTCTTCACGCTCCTCCACAGCTTGATCCACCACTGTATGCACGGCATGCTCCAGGAAGTAACCGTATGGGATCAAGTCGCTGATGGTGCCTTCACTGCGACCCACCAGGTTGGTCACCCCCTCAAACGGCATGCATTTCGCATCAGTGTCCAGTTCAGGGGCCGAACATCCCCATCTCCCCGGATTGTGTCCTTCTACTGAAGTTGTAGAGGTACTGGGTGATGGCTTTCTCCTGTTCTAGCAGGCGAGAGAACATGACCAGGGTCGAATTCCAGTGAGTCGGGCTATCACATTTCAAGCACCTCACCGGCAAGTTGTTTCTCCACAAAGCGTGCCATGGCGGTGTAAGACCAACTGAAATGCCCACTCAACTTCCTGGCCTGCTTCAGGATGTCCTCTAAGCCTGGGTACTTTGACACAAATCTTTGAATGACTAGATTTAGCACATGTGCCATGCAGGGTACATGTGTCAGCATTCCCAAATTCAAAGCGGAAAGAAGATTGCTGCCATTGTCACACACCATGTTGTTGATCTCCAGCTGCTGCGGGGTCAGCCACTGATCCACCTGTTTGTTAAGAGCAGCCAGAAGAGCTGTTCCAGTGTGACTCTCCGCTTTTAGGCAAGACATGTCTAAGATGGCGTGACACCGTCGTACCTAGCATGCAGCATAGGCCCTGGGGAGCTGGGTCTGTGTAGCTGGAGAGGAGATCGCAGCACCAGTAGAGTTGAACTGCCACTCAGCCAAGGAGGAGAAGGAGGATGACAGCAAAGAGGATGTAGCAGGAGGAGAGGAGGTGGCAGGAGGCCTGCCTGCAAGCCGTGGAGGTTTCACAAGTTGCACAGCCACATACTCCCTGCTTGCCATCGGTCACCAGGTTGACCCAATGGGCTGTGTAAGTACTGTAGCAGCCCTGACTGTGCTTGGCAGACCAGGCATCCATGGTCAGGTGGACCCTTGACCCAACGCTGTGTGCCAGAGATGACACCACTTGCCTCTCCAGGTGCAGTTTGGGTATCGCCTTTTTTAGAGAAATAATTGCGGCCTGGTATCTTCCACTACAGTGTCCCAATGGCCACAAATTTACGGAAGGCCTCAGAGTCCACTGACACCAGCTGTTTCTGATGATGAGCTTCTTTCAGGAACTCGTCTCCTCCTACTCCTCTCTGACTCCCACTCTTAACTATCCCCCTGTTCATCTCCTCTATTGGGAACATACATGGGATATGTATCATTGTCATCATCATAATCATCCTGCCCAGCTTTGCTTGCCTCAGACACCTCCAAAACTGCACCAACAGCAGGTACTTCATCATCTTCACACGTTACGTCCATAGTGTCGCCACCTAACTCAGATATATGAGGTGGTGTAACTTGCTTACAATGCTTAGCGCCTTCATCTGGTTGTAACAATAATAGCTGTGAATCAGTTAATTCCCCACCCATTAACTCCTGCGAAGTGTCAAATGCAACGGATGTGATGCTTGTAGTAGCGCTGGTGGCTGCGGAAGATGAGGTGTTCTGTGTTAAATAGTCAACCATGTCCTGACAAACTTGGGAGTTAATGGGACATGCATTCTTCTGAGCAATGTGCTTTGGTCGAAGGGCCGCACAAAATCACATCAACTCGACCTCGCACAGACCTGCCGGGTGGCCTTCCTCTGGGTCTGCCTCTACCTCTGCCTGTTTTGTCCGTTGTGTCCATATCGGGGGGGATGAAGTGAAAGGTATGCTTTGACTTGTCTAATACAATGTGCAGTCACACAGGTGCAGTTAACAGGTATGCACTGAGTGGTATATCACACTGCATGCGCTCACGTAGGTAGGTGGTGCACTGAACACAACAAGTAGGTATATGCAGTGATGAGGTGGGTGCACTGAACACAACAGGTAGGTATATGCAGTGATGGGTATTACAATGTGCACATGTCACACACAGACAGGTAGCGGACAGGCACAGTGACACTGCATGCACTCAACTCACGTAGGTAGATGGGTGCACTCTGAACAACAGGGAGGTAGGTATATGCAGTGATGGGTATTACAATGTGCACCTGTCACACACAGACAGGTAGCGGACAGGAACAGTGACACTGCATGCGCTCAACTCATGCAGGTAGATGGGTACACTTTGAACAACAGGTAGGTAGGTATATGCAGTACTGGGTATTACAATGTGCACCTGTCACACACAGACAAGTAACGGGCAGGCACAGTGACACTGCATGCGCTCAACTCACGTAGGTAGGTGGGTGCACTGTGAACAACAGGTAGGTAGGTATATGCAGTAATGGGTATTGCAATGTGCACCTGTCACACAAACAGGTTGTCACTGTATGTGCTGGGTCTGGCAGTGGCACACACACAGTATGAATTATCAAGGGTGTCTATGCAACACAAGTGTCAGTGGGACACACAGAAAAAAAAATAGATCACAAGAACAAGATTAGCTCTCAAAAGAGCTGCTGTGGGGTGGTATTTTAGCAATAAGAATCAGCAAGGAGCAAGCTAAGAAGCCTAACTAATCTTTCCCTATGAGAGAGTCTACAGCAGCTGTCCCTTCTCTAATTAGTTCAGGCACACAAGTGAGTGTAATGACCGGCGGTGCCTGCCTTTTATAAGGGAGGGAGTGGCTCCAGGAGGGAATGTAGCCTGTTTGGCTACAATGGGCCTGCTGACAGCGATGTAGAGGGTCAAAGTTGACCCTAAAGGTGCATTATGGGGGCAAACCGAACTTCTGGAAAAGTTTTCGGTTTTCCGCGATCGCGAAACACCGGAAGTTCGCCGGGAACCGTTCGCCGGTGAACCGCTCGGGCCATCTCTACTTGAAACATCGTTTCCATCACTTTTGTGGCCAGCATAAGTCTTTCTAGTTTTCAAAGTTTGCCTCCCCATTGAAGTCTACTGCGGTTCGCAAGTCCAGTCCTGGTTTGCTGGATTGCTTAAGTTTGTCCACCGTTATCCAACCTTGGGTTATCAACCACACACTGTGTTAATAGTGTTTGTGTACAGTATAAAGTTTACACAAAAAATGAATAAAACCTTCAGTAACAAACTGCTCATAGAAGTTTCTTCGGTTTTGCTAGGCAGGGGCGGATGGCCCATGATGACGCCAGGTGAAAAAGGTTAATCAGGCGGCATGTGCCCTGGAGTGGCATCCTGTCCTGCTTTCTTCCTCTTCACAGCAGCTGCAAGTCACGTTGCTCTGACTGAGGTCTATGATGGATGGCGAGGGGGCTATCATAGAGGAAGTGGCTGCCGGCTCAGAAGGTAACACTAGTGGCGGCTGCAGGGAGGTAGAGGGGAGCTGGCTGGCCACCATCCTGGCTAATCTATAGCCTATACTAGGGCAACTATGCTACCTATACTGGGTCAATGATACTACTTTACTACCTATACTGGGGGCAACTATACTACCTATACCGGGGCAACTATACTTCTTATACTGGGGGCAACTATACTTCCTATACTGGAGCAACTATACTACCTGTACTGGGGTCAACTATACTACCTATACTGGGGCAACTATACTAGCTACCTATACTGGGGCAACTATACTACCTATACTGGGGCAACTATAGTAGCTACCTATTCTGAGGCAACTATACTACCTATAGTGGGTCAACTATTCTACCTATAATGGGGAAAGTATACTACCTATACTGGGGGCAACTACACTACCTATACTGGATGCACCATACTACCTCTACTGGGGCATCTATACTGCCTCTACTGGAGCAATTGTACTAGCTACACATACTGGGGCAACTATACTAGCTACTCTATACAGTGGACACCTATTCAAAGCGAAGACGAGAGGCTTGGCACTAGACACATCAATGATCGCTTAGCAACAACCCGACGCCGGAGCCAGAAGCAGGACGCATGCGCATTCCCTCCAATGACGCCATACTACGCAAAGGAACTGGGCGGGGAGACCCACGGCTCGCCTAACGGCTAGAGCATCCTGACGTCAGGCAATGGAGGAGGGACTGTACGCGGAACGCCGAGGCGAGAGGGCAGGTTGGAGCTTCCGGGCAGGATGCCAGTAAGTGTGAGTGATCTTTTTAAACTGTGGCTTAACCTCTTGACGACCAGCTAACACCGATTGGCGTAAACTGGTCGTCTGCGGGTTACCATGGAAACCTTTCCATGTCAGTTCACGGAGGGTGTCTCCGTGAACAGCCGGAGAGCCGCCGATAGCGGCTCGCCGGCAAAATGTAACCAGGCGGGGAAGAAATCCCCGCTGTTTACATGATACGGCGCTGCTGCGCAGCAGCGCCGTAAGTCAGATCGGCGATCCCCGGCCTCTGATTGGCCGGGGATCGCCGGCATATGATAGGCTGAAGCCTATCCCACAATGCGCAGGACGGATATCCGTCCTGCGCAGCCCAGGAAGGGAGAGGGAGGTAAGGGGAGGGAGGGAGCGCACAAAACGCTGCGAAGGGGGGGCTTTGAGGAGCCTGCCCCCCGCTACCCACTAATGGCCGGCGTCGATCAGACCCCCCCAGCAGGACATCCCCCTAGTGGGGAAAAAAGGGGGATAGTCTGATCGCCCTGCTGCACTGCTGATCGGTGCTGCGGGCTGTAGAGCCCACGCAGCACCGATCAGTGAAAATTCCCCTGGTCGGCAAGTGGTTAAGACTGATCTTGTTGTTAATGCCTCTGATGACGCGTTAGTACGCGAAACGGCTGTCAGGCCTCACCTAACCCCCACTGCATGCTGCTGTATGTGATGTCCACTGGAACCAATTAAAGGTGACGTCTGATGAAACCCGGAAGCGGGTGAAACGCGTCACGTGGGCTTTTGTCACGCGAATAGGCGAACTCCAAAGCTTCCGCTCACTCCCAGACTGTGTACACCGCTAAACCGCGCGGCACTCGGAGACGCTGCACAAGAGGGCACGCAGGGAACCCGGCTAGCAAACTGGATAGTGCCGGTAGTACCCGCCCCAACCGGAATGCGCAACTACTCCCTTATGAACACGTGAGTCTGGATGAACGCCGACCCTGAGTTGATGCAGTCGGGTATGCGATTGGCAAAAAAGGCCGCGCATGAAATGAGGGGTGTACTAGAGGCATAGCTGACGTACTAACAACATCACCAGCTACTAGAAGCTGAGCTATTGCAACTACTACCACTGCTTGCTTCACTACATATACTAACTGGCTGCTTGGAAGACTAGCTATTCTCGCTTGACACTAACATTTGGAGGCAAGACTTGCTGTATCTGTCACTTTATCAAGGGGGCCCTGAAGATAAATTCAATCAATTATATGATTAATATTAGGAGTGCACTCCTTTAGATTAGGCCCTATGCCTCAATGTTTACAGCCTTTTTAAGGTGGTTTTAAAAGGAGGGTTTGGGGTTATCTGCATGTATTTAATAAAGCCTTTTTTCATGATAATAGAGGCTCCCTACATCACTATTGTTGTTCTTATAATAATATATAGGTGAGACTCTGCGTTAATTTAGGTTGATATCCCGCTTGTTGTATAAGCATTGACCTATACCTGACTATCTACCTATCTATACTGAGGGGGAAATTTTTTGGGTGCTGTGCGATCATTCCAAATCGGAGGCGGGCATCCTCACAAATTTGCTTCAGGCAGAAAAAAAGTCTAGAACCAGCCCTGTTGCTAGGGGTTTATTTACCCTTGTGCTGCAACACAAAGTCATAAACAATGTGATAAAACACTGCACCTTTACAACTTGTGCCCGTTTCCACTATGAATTTGCGATGCAAATTTTTGCATTGAAAATGAAACTAATGATTGTCAATGGATTTTTTTCCATTGAATGCAAATTTTCACAAACGATGTGATGCAGAAAAAATATGGATAGCATGCTGCAGATTTCTGCACCACGGATCTATTTTTCATGTAATGATTGTTAGATTCATACGAACATTCACATTAGAATTTGCATATGGGAAAAAGGTACACAAACTTTAATTACCAAGTGAAATAGACTAGCTATAAACAGTGGAAGACTACTGATGATTTCCTCTGCTTCCTTTGAAAAGTACAAGTTTTGCTATAGAGCAGAATGAGGCTCTATGAATTTTTCTATAATCTCTGGGGCATGTTTTATAGCACAGATTCAGCATTAATCTTAACCACTGAAAGTGACTTCAGTTACTGGAACATGAAGCAGTTTCGACCCATAAATGTGCAGGTCATTCATGCAAATAACAGCTTCACTAGGGTTATGGTGATGAATCTGGGATGTGCTTCTCACACACATATTTCCATTAGGCATCTACTGTTTCTGTATGGGAAAACTGGACAAACTATGACATACAGTAACCTGTTTTTAAGAGCCAGCTAATTCTCTAAAATTAATGATACAAAGTTGATTGTACAGTCTTACCAAATCTAGATAGTAGAAGAATAAACTGAGTGAACATACTTTGCATAGTCCCTCATAAATGTGGTAAGATTGTACAATCAAGATTGTATTATCTATGGGAACCTAAACTTGGGCATTAATGATACAATCCCAGAGAATATTGATTGGTTATGCCCATTAATGGATGAAATGCTACTAAACAATCCAATCAGATTGATGGGATCGATCTGAAAAATTGATTGATTCCATCAATCTGATTGTATTGGTTAGCAGGTTTTGATGATTGATTGCCCATTGTATTGTATCGTCAATGGCCACCTTTAAATTGATGATACACATATATCCTTGTAGGTATTCATTCATGGTGGCTATAATGGCATCCCACCTCTTTGGCTCAGGATCCAGGAGCAATCACTACGACTGAGTGCCGACATGACTGTACTCCACAGCTATGAATGGAGCTCAGCAATGAAACAAGACGTGTGGATTCACATAGGAACTTTGGCATAACGCAATGGAGTGTTAACTTTACAGTTGCATGTTACCAGTCAACTTTATATTATCACAGCAATTATATCAGAGCAGGGACAAGGTCCTCCAGCACCCAAGGCTGAGACACCAAAGTGCGCCCCTCCATCCCTCCCACCTCAGCTGTCACTCACTGATTGCTGTTAGACTAAGAGGGCCACAGGGCCCACAACCTCCCCAACACCTTAATATCTAGTTATCTGGCTTGCAGTCACTGCTATGTATCCCCTTTTCTTATTCCTTTCTGCTTCATACACAATTAGGAATGACAGCTGAATGAATTGTGCGCCCCCTCCTACACTGCGCCCTGAGGCTGGAGCCTCTCCAGCCTCTGCCTCGGCCCGGCCCTGAATTATATACACATGCTGATTCTTTGCTTAACAAGGTGCCATCATCACTTCACCATTGGGTTAGTGCTTGGCACTTGTTAACTTCATGTGGGATACAGTTATATAATCCTTGAATGTCCAATCATCATCTGGACCAGTGCTTACACTGAATTTGGTCTTGTGGGAAGCAGTGAATGGTCCTTTGATACAGATTTTGCCGCCATGATGCAATAAAAATCAAATTAAAAATAATTAATATATGAACTATATATGACCATGAGCAGTCTTGTATACCAGGGCTTTTCAACCCTGTCCTCGAGGCCCACCAACAGTGCATGTTTTGCAGAAAACCACACACAATCACAGGTGAGATAATTAGTGTCTCAGCAGAGCTGATTAACTACCTCTGTGGATTTCCACAAAACATGCACTGTTGATGGTACTTGAGGACAGGGTCGGGGAGCACTGTTGTATACAACATTGCATTAATCATTTCTAGCCAGGCATGTGCATTGGTAGCTGCCAATTTTGAATCTTGGATCAGACATTTATCTGTCATCATCATTGACATTTAAAACGGACCTGAACTCAGAACTTCCTCTCTGCTCTAAAAGATACGCAACAGCAATATAAATTTTAAAGAAAAACATTACCTTGTTACAGCTGATACAAATCCTGCAATAAATCTGCACGGTTTCTACATCCAGTTTTCATGAAAGCAGGCATATTGTTAACATCCTGTACTTTCAAATGAGCTTATCAGCCGTGGCAGTCAGCTGACACAGGGTGGGGGGGGGGTCAAATTACAACTTTTGATTGAACATGGATAAGGGGGAAATAGACAGGCTTAACTCTCTAAATCAGGGGTCTCAAACTCAATTTACCTGGGGGCCGCAGGAGGCAAAGTCAGGATGAGGCTGGGCCGCATAAGGAATTTCACAAATGCGGTGCATCACCGCCTCTGCCCGCCCCTCTCAGCTTCCTTCACAGAGAGGGGCGGGGAGAGGCAGCGATCCGTGCGGCGATTGACGTCAGGAGGGGCAGAGCTGAAGCTGAAAGCTCTGCCCCTTCCAGGAAATGCTGGCGGATTGCCCCCTGGGCGATTTGGGGGCTCTGCAGCCCTCGTTTAGCGGCGGGGATGCGGTGGATTACTTAGGAGCACTGAGGCGAACTATAAGGAAGCTTTTGCCGGCGAGGGCCACAAAATATTGTATCGAGGGCCGCAAATGGCCCGCGGGCCGCGAGTTTGAGACCCCTGCTCTAAATACATACAGGGTGCATTTCTCTATGTTTTCGTTCTGTCCTGTGCAAGAGTTCAGGTCCACTTCAATAGGATGTGCTTGCTGCTTGTTAAGCAGTTATTGCTGGCTGATATATTATATATGAGAGAGTGCTTTGTGCATATTCTTGAATTGTTACACGATAAAAGTTAAATTTTTTAAGCATTCTTGCAGCTTTCCATAGACTTTACTCTGATGTGTAATCCCTTGTTAGTGATTGCTTATGAGGCCAATAGATCTTCTAACTATATTATTATAACCCTTGTAGGAGTGTAATTGCAGTCTACTGGGTTGCCCAGTGAAGATCTGCTGGCCAGGCCCTTTGTCCCTCATCTTCCAGCCTTCCCCTCTTCGGGGGCTAAGGGGCCTGGTCCTGTGAGCAAAGATTTAAATATTTAGCCTTGCACCTGACAGTCAATAGTCATGCAGTTCCCCAATTGTGAAGATTATCCATTTTTAAAGTTTGCTATTAGTTCTGTGTGTTTGTACACAGGACTTTTGTTTAAAACTCCATGTGTACCTTGAGGGAGGTACCATTAATGCTGTAAGATGTAATATACAGGTTTTTTGAAGCAGCATATTATGTTTGGACTACAAGTATCCAAGTGCTAAACTGGACTGCCTGCAGGCCAGACTTGGGGCATTACAAAAAATATGACAAAGGACAATGGACAAATATGACAAAGGAGACCTCAAGCTGTTGATCAGCTGAAATGTAATATCAGACAAGAATGGGACAATATTTCACTTTCAAAACCACAGCAAATGGCTTCCTTATTTCCCAATTTGTTGTGGAGTGTTCTAAAAGATTAGACTTTTTTTTTATTTTTTATGTGCTATTTGAATCAAACATGGAATCTATCTATCTATCTATCTATCTATCTATCTATCTATCTATCTATCTATCTATCTATCTATCTATCTATCATCTAACCCCTATTTTAAAATAATTTTCAGCATATGCTATATTTTCTTTGTATTATGTGCAACTATTAATAGAGTTAACTTAACATATTTAGCAAATCTATTTATTTGTTTTGTTATTTATTTTCTTTTTTACTTTGTTAATTTCGTTTGTTTTTATTATTTGATAATTTTATCATTTTCAGTATCATATTGTGATTTGTGAGCTCTTAATAATAACACCTTCAGCTATGATATTTAGCAAAACATTGCATTCTGATTCTTTTCACGTCACACAGCATCGTTCGTTTGCAAACTGGAGTTGAACCAAAATAGGAAAAGGAAAAGAATTATTGCACATTATGATACAGTCCTCTAAATCAACATAACTGTATGTTTTCTTTGAGCTATAAAGTCATCACTATCATTGACTGATAATGTAGCATTCTTGAAAGGCCACTAGATTTGACTACAGCATGCATAATGACATCTTATAAGTTTTGTTCTCAACTCTGTTGTATAGTATTTTACTACACTTGCTTCCTTGGTGATATAGCTAAAACTTCCATTACAGTTCGTACGAGTAAATAAAAAACAAACAAACACATTTTCTGGTGCAGCAGGGAAGTGCAGCTGGTGTTGCCACCTAGGCTACATCATCTTAGATTTATGTACCTCCCCTACCAGGCAGCCAGACTACATATACTAAGGTGTCATAACATCAACAGAAATAATAATATAAATACCTAAGCAAAAGCCTTCACTGATCAGCCTCTAAGTATAATAAGCAATGTGAGATTCAACATTTACTATGTGTTTAACTTGGCAGTTAAAAGTCATTTTTGCAACAAAAATTCCATTTTCGATTTCGAGAAAATATACACAAAAGTATGTTGTATTTTACAATATGGTCAAAGAAATAAATGTGTCCTTCTGATGTGTAAAATCACGAAAAATGCAAATAATCGTTATTTTAATGTGAACATTCATAAAATGCACAAAAATAGTTTTAGCATGAAAATTCATGATAAATAATTACAAACTTACAAAATGATTTCTGATGGCCTTTTTGCGTTAAAGTTTGATTTTACATTATTTTTTGCGAAAATTTGTTCAAACAAGAATATTGACTTTTTTTGCTCATTACTGCCCAATAGATCCAGGGGAAGGCATAAACACATTAGGCTTGACTAACTAAGCTTTAAAAGGAAAAACAACAGTCCTTTCTGACTTCAGTCTAAAATATAAAGTTAGGTAAACACTTTAAAAGAGTACTATGGTGAAAATATACTGTTTGCATATCTAGCTCTCCTTGGCTATACCTCATTTATATTTAATGTTCCTTGGGACCTAGTTAATGAATTTGTTGTATTGCACACAGTTCATGTGTTTTTCATTCTATTTTTTCCCTTTGGCTACTTATGCAAAAGGCTACAGACCCCTATCCTGATTTGCCACTTCTCCCACAAAGACTACACCTGTCTATTGGATGACAGTGTGCTATTGTGTTATTGATTGGTTTGTACCTGGATGAATGTTTACCTGTAGCTATGAACATTCCCATTGATGGATTAGCTTAGTTTGGAAATACTGTGAAGAAAATTGAAGAAAGCTCCACCAGAGCTCATTTAGTTTACTGCTATTTGAATTTGTGGCCGAAAATCCCTGTTAATTCCTTGGCTCATTGCAAATGGGAAGACTCAGTGGGAAATTGGTTCCTAGGCATTTGTGGTGGAGATTGTGAAAGACACAATGAAGACAACACGATGCTGGTTGGTGAGATGGTCATGGATAACTAATAATGGACAGCAGGTGATATAAATAAAACAGTGTTGAAAAATAACAATGCGTTGGTTTGTTATAAGACTTTCAACTTGGTGTGGATTGTTACCGATATTCTACTTCTTACGGTGCCCAAATGAAGATTTTTCTTTAGTGAACTGAGTCATCTACTCTTCTATTTATTAAACTAAGGTAGAGTGATATCTGTTCTGGCTGCATTGTGTTACCATATTTTAATTATGTCATTCTTGCTTCTTATATTAACTAACTGAATAAATCTAATAGTGCACCTAAGCCACTGCAAAATAAAGCATTTCAAATTCCCCACCATGTCTAATTTATTTTTCCAACAAAAAAGTTTTTATTTTTCAGGAGGATTTTTTGTATTGCAGCCCAGGCTTCTAAAGGCTAAAGAAAATGACTCTCTGCAGGAACCTTAACATATTTCACTGTTTATATTGTACTGGAGAATAAGTGATGAAATCATGATTGTATCATGCTAGGCACTGCAGCATAATTTCTCAATGAGGATAAAAATATGCCTTGGCGTGCCCTGTCAGATGTGTTTTATGGCTATATTTATACAGATCTCTATAAATATATAATGTAGTGACTGTGCCTTGAAGAAAACACAAGCTGCTATCCGAAAGAAGAAAAATATAAAACATGTAAACATGACAATATACGCAAAACATATTATTTTTGCTTGTTCTGAAACTCATTTTGATTCGATAAAACAATATTTAGCCATAAACAATAAAAGCCGTATTAGCCATATATTATGATTTATGGAAAAAGACTATTAGTTTTTAAAATATGAAGAGAGTATCTTTTATAAACGCCTTCTAAATGCTCATTCTATTTGCTGACCACTCTCACAGGCTTACCTGGGAACTATTTTTTAGATCAACCGATAGTACAAACAATGTAGATGCTTTACTGAAGCAAATGTGAAATGACATACAGGATGCTGATATCAAACATGCAACCAGAAAAAATAGGATGCTTTCTGCTCATGACAATATGTTCAAGGTTATCGCACTGAAAGTTTGCAGTTGTACAGTGGACATTTACTTGGTTATATTTTTTTATAACCTGACTAGAGATGGCCCGAACCTCCGATTTTAGGTTTGCGAACCGGGTACGCGAACCTTGCGAACTTTCGAGACCCGCAATAGACTTCAATGGGGAGGTGAACTTTGAAAACTAGAAACATTTATGCTGGCCACAAAAGTGATGGAAAAGATGTGTCAAGGGGTCTAACATCTAAATTGTTGCGTGGATGAGTGGGATAGATCCCAAAAGTCCCGGGGAAAAAAAATCTGGATTTGACGCAAAGCAGCGTTTTATGGGCAGAAATCACATTGCACATTGCCTATAGCGCTTTAAAACATCTTACATGTGTATACATCAACCAGGAAATGTAATTAGAGTACTGCTTCACACTGACACACCAAACTCACTGTGTCATGCACCGCAAACAGCTGTTTGTGTTGTGATGGCCGTGCTGGACTGGTGCGCACCATGCCGAGAGTGCAGGCGATAGCGGTTTTCAAGCCCATATGGTCGCCAGGCTGTGGTAGCTCAATGACAGAATAACAGTGATTGTCCAGCTGATCAAATTTGGTCTGTCCACAATGAAGCAACGACCTTATTATCTTTGGTGTGCCACCTCCCGAGACACTCATATAGCCGGCGGTCATTGCTTCATTGTGATATGCAAGCCCCTTCACCGCAGCAAGGTAATGATCATGAAGGGGAATTGACACATGTACATGGCTTTTGTTTTGTTGTTGCAGCCTCAGTGCAGCCAGAAAAATTAAGCAGGCATGTACACACCAGGGATGGGCAGAAACTACGCCACTGCGAATTTACACATCATAGTTCACATCTACGCATCGTAGTTCGTAGGTGAAATTTCAAAACTACGAGCAGCAAAGTACCGCTATGTGTAGCTTACACCCACTATGCGTAGTTAGCATGTGTATTGCGTAGTGAAGTATGAATGCGTTACTCGCGTCTAAGTTTCCGCATGCGGTTGTATGCTTACAAAATTACGCATTGGAAAGGGGAATGTACACATAGAAGAGATCCTGGTATAAGCATAAACAAAACGAAAAAAAAAAGAGAAAAAAAAAAAGGAATTCATGCGTACAATTTTCTGCATGCGGGCATAAGCATCCGCATAAACTATACTTCGTACTACACGTAATTGTGTATTTTAACGCATAGTCTCCGAAATGCATACAAAGCGAATATTTGATTTCAAAGCCGTAGTTTGGCAAAGCGTAATTGCTTAAAACTACGCGTAGTTCCAGCGTAGTAAAGTTGGCTGACTACGACCATCCCTGGTACACGCACCAGAAAAATTATTATAGCGACCTTAAAAATTCAGGAATCTGCCTGGAGTCCTGGTGGACCCTGTTGGTGGTGGCGGAGAAGGCAGTCAAGCGGCCTGCAGGCAGAGATGCTGTGTGGGGACCGACTTAGTCTTGGGGCAGGCCTGAGCGTGCTCTGCAGACCAGGCATCCGTGGTCAGAGGGACCCTGGACCCAACACTGTGTGCCAGAGATGTCACCACTTGCCATTCAACATCATGGTACAGTTTAGGTATCGCCTTTGCAGCCTGGTATTTTCCACTGCGGTGTGTGGCTTTGCTTTTGTGTGCTGCTTTTCCTCAGGTGGTCATCCCAATGCAGTTTGTGCTTTGTAATCATGTGCCTTCGTAAGGTAGTTGTCCTTACGCTGGTCTTGGTCTTTCCATGTCTCAATTCTCGGTGGCAGAGAGTACAGATGGCATTGCTCTGATCTGATGCAGACACACAAAAACATTTCCACACCGCTGAGCCCTGGGGTGATGGCACTTTGGTGGTGGCATCCGACTGAGTGTTAAGTGGGGTGCCAGAATCAGAGCAGGAGGAGGAAGATATGTCACGCTTCCATGTAGAAGCTGAGAAAGATGAGGTGTTCTGTGTTAAATAGTCAACTACGTCCTGACAATATTGGGGGTTGATGGCACGTGCCTTCTTCTGAACACTGTACTTTGGTCGAGGGCCGCACAAAATCATGACAGCGCGACCTCGAACAGACCTGGCAGGCGGCCTGCCTCTGGCTCTGCCTTTTGTTTTGTCCATATTGTGGGGGGTAAAGTGAAAGGATTGCACTGACTTGACTAATACAATATACGGTTACACAGGTGCAGTGAACAGGTATGCACGGAGTGGTATATCACACTGCGTATGCTCACGTAAGTAGGTGGGTGCACTGAACAACAGGTAGGTATATGCAGTGATGGGTATTACAAATACATGAACATTTTTCAGTATCGATTATCTGATCATTACCGATTATCTGTCATTTAACTTCATTTTAAAAAAAACAACAACATTTTTCCTATTGTATCTTAAAAAAATCGATTTTCTCAAAAACTACAAGATCTTTTAAAAAGTATTTTTCCCTTGTTTCCACTAATGGAATGCAAAAACACCCTGAATGATGGCTCACCCCGCTGCCGCTGAAATTCCAGGAGGCTTTAAATACTATTCCCCTTCCAAGTCATAACAACTTGGAGGAAGAAGTAATTTGGGGTACGGCTATTGCCGGCATCTGAATTACATTTACAATACGGCTATGCCACTATAGAAGTAATACCATTTTGTCTAAGGCGGCGCACAGGTCGCCAGCTGTGCCTTTTGTGTATGTTTTAGGCAGCTGATCAGAAAAAGCACAAACTCTAATGGAAAATAAGTATCCCGTCTGAAAATATGGTTATTTGGTATACAGTTCTTTATTTTTTTTTATGTTGTGTAAGTTAAAATAGGTTAGCCAAGGTAATCTTTTTTACTGTGAAAAATAACGCCTTTGTCACTGAAACTGGATAACACATCCAAATGTCTTGTTTAGCTGCAAGAGATTGTCATATTTCACTGCAAGATATGCCTGTCTCTAACCTTGTCATGTTTAAATAAAAGCCATTTTTTTCTTTAAATGTTTAACTATAATAGATACCAATAAATCAGCATGCTGAAATACCATGTGGTATTCTTGCCATGGGCAGGTTAACACAAGGCCTATAATAAATAGATTCTGTGCTGTTATCACACTATGATAGGTTTGGTGTACACACCGTGTTCTTTCTTTTGGTTCAAAGACAGTTTTACATCAGTTTGATGTTCAGATTTGAAATATTTGGCAGTAATAGAAGGCAGTTTGATCACAGAAGGCCTGGAGAGTGGTACAAGGATGAGTGGAGGATGAGTGGACGCCTGCAACAGGGAAGCCCGTTGGATGCTACTTGCAGGTTTGGGGCTACATTTATACACATGGAGTTGAGATTCAGTCAGAAATGATGGCACGCTCAATGCTGAGTAGTACAGGCAGGCAAATACTTATCCATCACACAATACATTCAAAGAAGGTTCTGATCAGTCTCACATTTATTCAGCTCAGCTGTAGGGCAATGATCTTAAAATTACAGCCAAAGTCATAAAGGAGGAATATCTTCAGTAAAAAAAAAGAAAGAAAGAAAGAAAGAAAGAAAGAAAGAAAGAAAGAAAGAAAGAACAAAGAGTACTGGAAAAGTTTATACTATGGCCTAACAGTCTTGATCTCAATATCAATAAAGTGGTATAAAACTCAAAGAGATACCTTTTAGCACTAAAACATTAAGCACAGCAAAAATCTAATATTACACAGTGAACAGTGGCGTAACCATAAGGGATGCAGAGGTAGCGACTGCACTAGGGGCCCTGGATCAGAGGAGCCCACTAGGGGCCCTACTAAGACTGGCTTATCAGCTCTTTTTGTTATTATGCTGGTAATGATCACCTCTATGTGTGCTTTGATTAGTTGTAAGCATTTATATAGACTGTTCTCCTCCCCAGCCTTCACCTCTCAGACATTGTAGTTGTCCTGAGCAGGTTTTAGTGCTCAATATCAACTGTTATGTTTAGACACTTGAGGGGCCCAATGTAAAACTCGCACTGTTGCCCATAGCTCCTAAGCTACGCCACTGATAGTGCATCAATGTCCTTGGAAGGCATATGGGCCCTTATTCAATTCACTTTTTATCCTAGGTTTTACCCTAGGAGATATTTTCACCAGTGGCGTAGCAATAGGGAGTGCAGAGGTTGTGACTGCAGCGGGTCCCTTGGGCCAAAGGGGCCCTACCTCAACCACAGTATTAGCTCTTTATTGGTACTTTGCTGATTATATTCACTTCTACAAATGCTATGCTTTCAGTAGTAGTAATCAATAACAAACTGTTCCCCCTCCCCTTTTTGCACCCCTGACACTGTGGCAGTCTTTGATTGGTTTTGGTGTGCCGTATCAATTGTTATGTATAGAGTGCTTAGGGAGTCCCAATGCAAAACTTGCACTGGGGCCCACAGCTTCTTAGCTACACCGCTGATTTTCACACTTAATCAATAATTTTATTTAATTTTATTTTGCCTTTTACTCCACCATCAAGCAATAAAATACTCAGAAAAATGTTAACAGTAATTTTTCACCTGCTTTTTGTATATTTTAAATTGCAGAATGCTGAAAAGTTAAGGTGGTCACTAATGGTCCAATTTCTAGCGAAAAATCATTCTAGCAATCAGAAATTCTAATCGGAAGAAAAATCGTTCACTACACCATCAATTAACCAATCTTTGCTTCCCATCAATTGCAACCAACAAGAAAATCCAAATTTTGGTTTGGCAAAAATCCATTCAGACGACTATTTTTATAATCGTTCATAATCGATTGTGCTCATCAACGGAGATCATTTTCAACCAATCCGATCAGAATTTCTGATTGCTCAAACGATTTTTCGCTAGAAATTGGACCATTAGTGGCCACCTTTAAAGTAGATGAAAAATCATTTCTTAGGAGAAGACATAAATTGAAAAAAGTTCAGTTTACATTTCATTAAAGCTAGATGGACCAATGCAAAGCAGCATCTACACCCATTGCTGCTGCATGCTCTGGACACGAAGAAACCAGTGTAGCTTATATAATTATTATTGATTTATAAAGTGCCAACATATTCCGTAGCTCTGTACAAAGTAACAAACAAACATGGGGTAGATAATAATACAGACAATAGTGTAGACCAATATACAAAATACATAATTAGTGACAAAATACAAACATGATACAAAATACAGAAAACAAAATACAGAATTGGTAATGACAGTGATAAAAGTAACATGATAAATAAAATGTAGAATCATTTTCAAGACACAAAAGGAAGAGAGCCCTGCCCTTGTAAGCTTACAATCTAAAGGGAATGGGGGGGACAAGAGGAGAGGTTGTATACAACAAATATATAGAGGCTGTGTGTTTTAGGGTACCTAGTACGAGTTCAAATTGGTCTTAGGACAAAGGGAAGGGGCCAAAGGTAGCGCGAATGCTTGTCGGAACAAAGGAGTTTTTAGAGAGCGTTTAGAGGTAACAAAGGTTGGTGAGTGACGGTGACGGATGTGTTGTGGGAGGGCATCCCAGAGGAGGGGGAAGCTCGTGCAAAATCTTGTAAACGTGAATGTGAGGAGGTAAATCTAGAGGAGGACAACAGAAGACCATGTGCAGATCTGAGATTACAAAGGAGTATAATGAAGTAGAATGGGTCTTGGTTGCAGATGGTAATCATTAGTTACATTAGTCATGATTCATTATACACGTAGCATTAACCTTCACATTTATATAAATATGGAGGATAGCATTTAAGTGGTTAAGCTATAGGAAAAGCGCTTGAGCACAAAATGGCTGTCAGGCTATTCAGTGCTGAGCACTCACTGCTGCTACCTCCACATGGTACATGCCTTATTTACACTATTGTGAAGATTGATGTTAACTACGTAATGTGTCACAAATAACCTGATGAATAAACAACATCTGTAGTGTCGGATGCATCCTCCTTCATTGGACAAATTATCAGATTGTCTTGTAATTACATAATTGCTGCTCAAATAATGCAGGTAATGTTTTCTGCTTTCCCAATGGATACAGCAGAAAATTTACTACAGTTTTTACTCTTAAAATAACAGCTCTAGACAATCTGATATTTTTTTGCAATGGCAATCATATCAATTAGCTTTTACATGAAGTGCAGGTTTGAAACATTTACCTTACCAGTAATTTGAAATCCAGTCAAAACCTTTTTGTTATTAGTTGTAGGCTGTGACTAATGCTAAAGACCATGGATGAAAATTGAGTTTTATCCCACTTTAAATATCACATAAAGAGACAGAAGCAACCGAGCTACTCTAAACACACAGACTTACTTTAAAATCCATTGTTGTAATTAACAGCAGTTTTCCAGTATGATTTTCTACTGTTCTCCTGTTCTTCTTCTGTATTTTTTTTTTTTTTTATTGACAGTAGAATTTTGATCTGCTGTTCACACTTACCACTTGTCAACCCTCAGCTGGCTGGGAGCCCCAGCAGTAGCATAGTTAACTTGTTTTTGAGTCTTCCCTTTAGGCAGGGAACACGCTTGACTGTTTTCGTACGCGTTTTCTGCACAGAAAAACTGAGAACTCATGTTAACCTCCTTGCCGGTTATCCTGAGCTCAGCTCGGGGTAACCTGCCGCGGAGGATTCCTCAGGCCCTGCTGGGGCGATTTGCATAATTTTTTTTTGTTACACGCAGCTAGCACTTTGCTAGCTGCGTGTAACTTACGATCGCCGCCGCTCCGCGCCGATTCACCGCAACCCGCCGCATCAGAGGGTGCCCCCCCCGAGACCCGTGCGCTGCCTGGCCAATCAGTGCCAGGCAGCGTCGAGGGGTGGTTCGGGACTCCCTCTGACGTCACGACGTCGATGACGTTGGGGACGTCATCGCGCCCATCGCCATGGCGACAGGGGAAGCCCTTATGGAAATCCCGTTCAGAACGGGATTTCCGGATGGGCATATGCGCTGGCGGCGATCGGCGCATACAGGGGGACGCCGCAGGGAGGGGGGAAGCATGTAGCTAGCGCTACAAAAAAACTCTTCCCTGCCGTGCGCAGCAAA